>NW_028301563.1:8395000-8467500 GCF_042242905.1 Orbicella faveolata | reverse complement strand
GAGATTATATCGTTCGTTTTTACTTGTCTATGTATTACTAAATCATCGTTAATACAATTGAAACAGACACACTAAATCAAAAGCCCAAAATCTTATCTTTTTTTCTACCAGCACTGTCTCTAAATCTACTTTGTAGTGTTAGTAGTAAGTAACTAAGGTGTCGTTTTGTAGACTGCTTCAAGTAATTTTCAGTAGGCAAGTAAGCTCAATTAGTAAATTGTGAGCTTTGTATTGTAATGTAAGTCATGTTTTGTTTAGCAATGCAACGTAAGTAACGCTCTAAGTGACTGTTTAGTAAGTGACCGTTAGTATAAGTAAAGATAAGTACTAGAGATTACTAACGATTAATCTAATAAGTACAGTAATATAATAAGTAGAGAGATGTTGAGTAATGTAAGTAGAGTAATGTAATGTAAGTTTAGTCCTGTACGAATGTTTCTTTAAATAATAATAATAATGATAATAATAATAATAACGATAATAATAATGATAAAAAATAAGGGAAATTCTGTAAATTAAAACACATAGAATGCATGTTTAGATTTGTCAAAAAATGTAACTAGTGCTAGTGTTATTGTAATTCCTTATGTTATCGTTAGTGTCTTTGTATTAATATAAGTTACTTGCATGTAAAGTATAAGCATTCATTGTAATTGCTCACGCTAATGTTAGTAGGATAGTTTCAATGAAAGTTATGTGTTTGTTAAGTTTTTTTGTGTGTGTGAAAAAGCAATAAACATGTGAAAAAAAAAAAAAAAAAATAGAAATATGGGTCTGGAGCCAGCGCTATTTTGAACGGGATTCATAACTTGTCATTGATGCAAATGCTATTTAAAAAAACGATGGTTTCTTCAGCTTTATGGGACTTGTAAACTGGGTCACATTGATTGTGAGCTTTGAAGGGAACATTTAACAGTTTACGAGAAAGTCTAAAATAACTAACATCCATAATCTCTTCTTGGTTTGCTTCCTTGGCTACATGCCCGGCGTGGCTTCCTTGCTGACCCCCTTGTCATGGACGTTTGGCTGCCATACACTAAATGTATCACATCCGCCACTCCAAATAAAGCGAATGACACACGGTTCAACATCGTTCAACTTTTGTTGATCAACAAATGTTGAACGTTGTCGCGACTTGTTGAAACGTTGTTGCAACTTGTTGAACACTCGTGCAACTTTTGTTCAGCAACAACTACACATTTTGACGCGAACTTGAAATGGCGGACGAGGATATGTTGCTGTCGCTTTGTGCTTCGAGCGTTATGGCCGTTGACATGAAGCGTCGACAAAAAAAAAACAAACAAACAAAAACTATCACCTGAATTAGAAAGGATTTACCCACTCGCTGTTCCAAGTTTTGCTGCAGTCTCTACCAGAGCTGTGTTTCTCATGTCACGGTTTTTGCGATCCTTCGATCTTATATCGCACAGGCACGGAAAAGTCTCGTGCGGATTGATCAGTTGACTGGTGTTATCAAAACTGACTCCATTCGAACTCAGCTGATTCCAACTTTTCGGCCGCCATGTTGATATTTCCACGAAGGCACGTGACACCAAACTCGAAAACGATTGTGTTACTGCTGGGTCGCCTGTGAAGGGATATTTAGGTTCGCGCATACGTAGAGGTGGCCTCTTTGAACGGTGACCACAAGACCACCGAGTTAAAACCTCAGTTATGTCAAGTTTTCCTCCGTTTTAGGTCAGTTTTGTTCAAATTGTCAGTGTTTTTCTAAGAATTCTACCGTTGTAACATCGTGGCATCACTGTGAGTTGTTCTCATGGCCTATCGTCAATTAAACGTTCTGGTTAAAGTGAATTTGTCCATGGTTTGTCGCCGTTCGCAGCTACAGATTGGTTGAAGCCGTTTAATTAGTGGCAATTTGTTGACTGGAGTAAAACCAAGCTCTACTTTCATTCAACAACTTTCAAACTGTTGAACGGCATATTTCAACGGTCAACATCACATGATACAGTGTTCAGCATTTGCTGAACAGGAGCTGCAGCATTTGTTGCTCAACAAATCTAGAACATGTTTCATAGGATCCACTGAATCGGAGAAGCAAGCTTACCTCAACAAATTATAAAATTTGGAACATCAGTTAAACTTGGTGTCAAGGGCTAATTTAACTGTTAATTTTCAACGAGAAGCTGTCTGTA
The DNA here is from genome assembly GCF_042242905.1 of Orbicella faveolata. Classification (NCBI taxonomy): domain Eukaryota; kingdom Metazoa; phylum Cnidaria; class Anthozoa; order Scleractinia; family Merulinidae; genus Orbicella; species Orbicella faveolata. The sequence continues at coordinate 8,465,344 of NW_028301563.1, read as the reverse complement.
AGTGATCGAGAATTTGTCTAGGGAAAGGACCAGAAAATTCCTTTAAGAGAGTCAAAAATCATGGTGAACTATTTTCTAGAAATATGCGAGTCTTAGCCTTTATGTGTTAAGAGCGGGATGTTCAAAGTTTGGGCTTCTACTACAGAATGTTTGATGTTCAACGAAATTTGCGCTAAATGATAGTTACAACACAAGGGTATGTTAGGAGTAGCATAGTTACCATTCTCACAGTGTTCGCCCTCGAAACCAGAAGTACACGAACATCGATATCCTTTCTGTGTAAAACCGGACTGACAAGTTGAGTTGTTCTCGCACTTCCATCCGATCTTTCCGCACTTGTTCTGAAACGCAGAAAAGGAAAATAGTTGCTTATAAATAATCTACTACTCTCTTGTTGTTAGAATAAATGAATGAATGACTGCTCAAGACACACGCTTATTTCACTCTTGGGATTGAAATTCTGTCAGCCGATTTTAGCCGACTCAACCCGGACGTAAGAAAAGTAATTTATGCACAAATATTAAGATTTTCGTGGAGAGCTTATATGTCCATTAACTTTGGTGTAAATTGGCTTATCAAACAACTGAAGGCGAAAAGTTTAAAAAAAAAAAAAAAAAAACATGATAGTCACTTACTTCGGCGCCACGATAATAGTAAAGATAGTTGTCCGTCAGATTCCCGTCGTGCTCCAAGTGAGTGGAGTTATTCAGCTCACATTCATGTGTTCCGTTGAGATCTTTGTTCTTAATATTAAGACTGACACAGTTTGCATCCAGGTAGCAACGGTATTCACACTCGTCCAAGTCATTGACAATCATGGTTTTTATCCAATGGTTCACTAAACGTCTCTCGGCATAGAAATAGTGGGCTGGAAAGTACAGCTCACGTCCTCCATCTGAAAAAAATGTAAACATGTTTATCTAGAGCTTATAATAAATAAAGGAAAATTTGAAACAGGCTTTTATAATTAAAGTCTGAAACAAAAATAAACAGTCAAACATTTTAAAGAACAGAGTAATTTAGGAGTGAGTGCTGAGGGCTTATGTACATAGTATCTCCTATCAACATGCAGTATATGTTTATTTCGCTTTACTCTCCACGCACGAGATTGATTTTTTTGCCAGACCTTTGTATAAACAAATCGGTAAAACTATAATTTCTAACCGGTTCGTTATTGTTGTGATACCAAATATATATGAAATAACTTCTTTAAAGGGGAGCTAAGAGTGTACTCGCAATTTTCTTTCCCGCTTGCTAAGTCTTGTGAGGGTCCATGATAACTGCATGATTTATTTCCGAGTTCACCTTTCAATGTCATCGCTTTTTTATGAAGAATTTACGACGAAATACGATAGTAAATCGAGAAATTTCAGTTTTAAGTGGACCAGATTAATTTTAGGTACTTTTCAGTCCCTTTTACATTTTCTTAAAGCTAAAGATATATCAACTAGGTACCTTGAATAACACTGATAACATCTTATTTATGGGAACTAGATAAAATAAATTTCACAGTTCAAAGAAATAATGCAAACGCAGGTAAAATTATATCATTAGTTTCATTTCACCAGTACTTTCAACTGTTTTTTCCATATGTAATGTGTTAGAAATAATTAATTTTTCAGAAGAATTTTAAAACAGTCAAACAGAAGCTTGCAACACGATGTAGACAATCTCAGTACAAAGTGTTTGTTTACATGCTACTCGTACCTCAGGTGAATTCTTTCTTAAAAATTCCACCCTGATGCTTAAATCACTTACTTGGTGTTTAAATGAAATAGCAAACTACAAATATTTAGAAGACTGGACACCTCGAAGTCGTAATTTAGTAATAATTAGAGAACAACGTAATGCAAGTGACGGCTTGTTTTGTAATCTTCTCATTGCCGATATCAAGCGTAAATTCTCCTATCTAAGCATCACACATTTCTCAGTTCATGTCTTTGTGAGAATTTGGAGGTATTTCAACATAATACCCATGTTTTTTTTTTTGTTTTTTGTTTGCCAACTGTCTATTTAGACAGCCTGTTAATATTCTGACAATAGAGAGTGCTGATCAAGCTTTTCAAGTTTAGTTTAAAAAAAATTAGTAGTTGTGGAACCCGAAATTTCGCTCAACGGCAGAAGAAGGAACCGTCCCCTCCAAATATTAGCTTTTGTTGACTGATAGGTCAGATCAAGTCTTCGAGAAAATTTACGTGTTGCAAGAGAGAAATTAGATTGCCTTAAATTTGGAAATGGCTAATTAGTACGAGACACGACGTCTATGTCGGATTTACATCATCATCGATTTTAATCTTTGGCAAATTTTTAAAAAATAATTCGCATTTAATTCGATAACACTTTTACTATTGGGTCTAGACCCCGGTAAACTTTTCTTTAGAATTTGCGCTTAAACAACCTCTACTAACAGTATTTTTATTTTAAATTAGCGGTGGGTATTGATGAGAATCACGACAATTTTAGTCGTTACACTGTGGGTGAAAAATAGGATAAAATTCTGTATTCCTATCCAGCTTTTTTTATGCATTTTTCTGATACTTTCACGAGTGTTTCTGTAAATTGGTCCTGAACCACAGAAACGATTTGGAACATTATCAGTATCTGGGCCAAGTCTTCTATATTAAAGCTTTCGTAAAATCACCAAAAAATGCTTTACGTAATATATCTAGTTTCAAGTTTCATTGGGCGCTTATCACTCCTTAAATTAAACACTTTAAGACTCTTTCAGTTGCGCACTTTAACACTCCTTAACGTATGTACTTTCAGACTCCTTCAATTGCGTTCTTTAACACTCCTTAACTTGCGCTCTTTAAGACTCCTCAAATAGTACACTTTAAGACTCCTTGAATTGCGCACTTTAAGACTGTTTATAAATAGCACACTTTAAGACTTCTTAAATTACGCACTTTAAGACTACTTAAACAGCGCACTCTAAGACTCCTTAAATAGCACGATTTAAGGCTCCTTAAATTGTGCAGTTTAAGGCTTCTCATGTTACGCACATTAAGACTCCTGAAATTGCGCAATTTAAGACTCCTTAATTTGCGCAGTTAAACACTTCTTAAATTACGCACTTTAAGACTCCTAAAATTGCACACTTTAACACAACTTAAATAGCGCACTTAAAGACCCCTTGAATTGCGCACTTTAAGACTTGTTAAATAGCGCACTTTAAGACTTCTTAAATTGCGCACTTTAAGACTCCTTTAATAGCGCACTTTAAGACTCCTTAAATTGTGCACTTTAAGGCTCCTTAAATTACGCACATTGAGGCTCTAGAAATTTCGCAATTTAAGGCTCCTTAATTTGTGCAACTAAACACTCCTTAAATTACGCACTTTAAGACTCTTAAAATTGTGCACTTTAACAATCCTTAAGTTGCGCATTTTAAGGCTCCTTAAATCCCAGACTATAACACTCATTAAATTGCGCGCTTTAACACTCCTTGAATTGCGCGCGTTAACACTCCTTAAATTTCCTCTTTTTATCATACATATTCAAGCACCTGACTATTACCCACTGCACGATCTTGATTTCAACTTAATTTATACTATGTTTTAAATTCCTTTTCCTCGGGAAAAAATACAAGAAAATGAAGAAAAATCAAAATATTAATTCTCTTTACTCGTGCCATCACAATGTCAACAGCGCTTTCTCAGGTTCTGTGTTTGTATCGCATTTCACAAGGAAGGCTTGTACATGAACGAACACCAAACCGAACAAATAAATATCAGATCAGAGTTCTCTTGTCTGCTCAAAAATTTGCCTAGCTTTTGGGTGATTTTTGAGAAACAGCAGCAACTTCCTCTGAAATCTTTGTGAGTTTCGATCTACAGGCCAAAAAATTGCAGAATTGATTATTCTACTCGCGCTAGGAAACGGACTGTTTTAATAAAAAGCATGAGCCGTACATACATGTATCACAAAGTAAAATCAGGTTTAAAACACAAGATAAGAAAATTGAAGTAATTTGAATTTGGTAAACATGGCTGATGCACGTATCGTATACATGATATGGTATTCAAATGACGCAGGTATCTCATACGAGATATTGTTTATTAGACTTAAAAAGATTGAGTGACTGTCCAAGGATTTACAGTAAGCACCTCTAGTTAAATGTTAGACACACTTTCCAATGAACAGGAAAATGCTCAGCTTAACCTTTAATCAAGGAAACATGGTTTCTTCAAACTGTTGTCATTTGCCTTTTTATGTATTAGAGGTAAACCTAGTTTAAGATTTGTCTCACTTCCTCGTTTTACATGACAATGCGGCACTTTTTTGAATGACCTGGTTATGAAGACAAACGGGTGTAGCATTCTATCACATCGCTTCCAAATCTACGGCTAATCAGAGATCATAAGCGAATGTCTTGGTTCCCGATTCAACCAGTGGACTACAGACTAACCCTCGATCACGAAGAGAAGTAGATAGGCTTGCTTACATATCACTTAATTTTCAAAAATTGGAAGACTATTGTGACAATATCAGTTTATGCTTCGCTTGATTTCCTTTATTCTCGTCATACGTCCGCGCTTGCCAGGATAAATGCAGTACAGAGAGATACAGCACTGACTCAGCGTAAGACAGAATGGAAACAATGTGATGCTTATTCGAACATATTAGTCTAAGTATAATTTCCGACTAAAGATTCGTTGCCCAAATTATCAAGAATCCTTTAACAGCCATCTTTAACCAAACTGTGGAACGCTGACTTAGAAATTAAGATAGCATCTGTAAAATACAAAGCAGGTAAAGAGGAAATTTTTTTAAACTCACCCTGCGCCCGAGTTGGACAAGGGATTACTGAAATCCATGACACGAGAACGAAAAGCAGAGAGAAACTCATTCTTAACTTGCGGCGGATGTCTCCACTTAATAAGACTCAGATACAAGTCAATACAGTATTGAGTAATCACCAGGGATGTCTTGTCGAATTAAGCTCCAGCAAAAGCTAACAACGATTAATGAAAGATGGCATGATATGGCTTAAATTTAAAACAGTGCTCAGATAACAGACGTAAACCAATCATGTTACTTATTCACTTGACAAGAGAGTGCACTCCACAAAGTACATATAAACTTTCTGCTCTGATTGTGCATTTTTAATGAGGAAATAGAATACGGTTCTTTAGTTAATTTATTTACCTACATGTAGGTTGGTTACTGAATACATTTGAAGGAGAACCACTCTAGGGAAAGTTTGAGTTTTAGTTGTCTTGTTTTGTTTTGTTTTGCTTTTTATCGAAATAAAAGGCATGGTTAAGGTCGTTACGCTAATTCACTGTCCTCAAGCGTTGATAGAATAAATTATCTGCAGTTAAACCTCAGATCAACGAAGAAAATAAATTTCTCCAATTTCGGTTTTCCTTCTAAGAAATAACATTCTTTCTTAAACTGAACGCAGCGATGATTCAGTTTCATATTTCCGCTATTTAGTCTTGCATCTAGATATTTTATTGTTATACTTTCATTTGTTTGAATGTTATTTTTTTTGAACATCATATATAGTTTATTGAGACGGTAACCTTCGTTAATGATATCCCTTTTTCATCCCGCGTGTTTGCCCTTAAATTTGTACATTCTACAATGAGAAAGTGTACATGTTGAATACCCAGACATGTGAAAGACTATTGGGAGAGAAAGCTACTCAAGAATCAATAAAGTAAACGACGACAGATTTCCTAATCAGAGTTTACACTTCCTACCAATGCCTTAAAACTCTAAATTTATGCAATTTTGCCCCTTGATATCAAGTTTCTGTTGATAGTTCCAAGACATCACTTGTTCCATAAAAGTAATTGAAAATTATCCCTTGTCTCATGCAAAAGGCTATAATTTCTTCTTCCCAAAAACCTTTGGAGTCTCCAACAAGCAAAGAACGAGAAAGATAAAGATTTTAAAGTACAAGCACTTTAGATTTACGTGTATTAATGGAAAAGTGTTAATCATTCGACCAGTTGTTTGTTTGGACAGTTTGACGCCGTCATGTTTCGAGGAGTTTACGTTTCTATTTAAAGACGATTCGCTCAAAGGCTGTTAGAAATACATAATAAAACGCGCAACCAAACTTACTAAAGTGCAGTTCTTAGAAGGTCCATTTTCTAAAGGAAATTAATACTCATGTTAATTGAGGTATTTGAAGTTAACGTGACCTAAATTAAGGCGAATTGAGGTAAATACGCAACAGATGTGTTTAGTTTGCCCACCATCATGTACGTTAATTAAGCTGACTATTCTACCAAAGCTAAGAGACATTTTATTTTCGCTTTATGAAAAGTGCGAACCTTGTCTGCTAAATAAACGTTTGTTGAACTTAAATCTGTAATATAATTGAAATATCACCAAATACATTTACCACCCTATCACAAATTGGTTAGAATGGCGACTTAAACTAATCCCGAAATTATCGAAATAAAGGCTACTTAGAACTTAATGTTTACAAATACAAGGAAAATAAAGCAGCACTTCCTGTAGAGAAGGTTTCTCTTTCGTGAATTTTCAAGCGCTTACTGCAAAGAAGAAAATGTCCAGTGAGTCCATGACATGTACAATGTAGCTTGCTAATCTCGAAATTATGAAAAGCGTTTAATGAACAATTTATGTTTAACATTTGTAAGGAAAATAAAGAAGCTGTTCCAGTATAGAACCTTTGTTTTCTGTTGAAAGATGAAGAATTTATAAAGTTAGATTAGACGTGTGGAAAACTGAGTGTTCGGCCCATCCTTTATCCTCAGATTGTCGATCAGCTTTGTTTTCTACAAGAAGAACTGTGACTTGTATGTATCTTTTTATAGAGCTCATGATTGAAATACTTATTAAATCATGAGCATTCTCGTTAAGATGTTTTAACTAAAGAAGATGATTACGGTAAAAGTGACATACATCTGCCTGATATTCAAGCAGTTTCTCCCAACTGCTATATGTGAAAATGTATGTCAGTAAACTACTGAGGAGAACAGCATATGGTTGAGTAAAACTATATTTAAAAAAAAATGCATGTGGGCAAATTTGAAAGAGAGTTATGAAGTTTTAGCTTCACCACGCTTCTCAAAGCTGGGTTTACGTCGATGGGTTTTCAACACCCTAGTGCCAGTTTTATGCTTTTCTACTTGCGTCGAATGGAAGGAAAAAAGCTTTTAGCGATAATAAAGCTTTTGTTTTGACGAGCATGCCACATCTTGCAGAAAAGTTCAGTACAGGCCTCAAGCTCCGTTTAGTTATATAATGTTAATGAGGTTCATGTTTCTCTATATGATGTTATTTTTCAAACAGGAAAGGCCAGGAAAACGCCATTCTTCTTTACTTTGAGAAGCCTTTCGAGTAGGCAGCATTTTGTTTTACTTCATAGGCACTTTAAAGGCTACGCAGCTTGCAAATTTTAGCAAGTAATTTAAGCATACATGAACATTTGGTTGCTTGCAAGCAAACTTGTGGCTCATCTGTCGTTAGGAGACGTTCAAATTAATGATAAAATTCAGCTAATTTATTGGCAGCTCGTACTCGTCTCAATATATTCGTTCGTTCGTCTATTTGGCATTCATTCATTCAGAAGAGATGATATTACGGTGGCAAACAAGGTGGACGTACTGAAGAAACCCCGCGTACGAAAACTTCAAGATCATTTGACGTTTTTTTTTTTTTCTTTTTTGGAACGAAAATGTCAGAGAAAATATCTTACTGGTCTTGAATTATGACCTGCTTGTTAAAAGTTAATTTTGGGAAGATATTTAAAACAGTCGCACAGAAGTTTGCAATACCATGTAAATAATCTGGGTACATGTTTTTTTTTACTATTTGTTACTCGAACTTCTGGCGCATTCCTTCTTTATACCACATTGGACACTGATGTTGGGACACTGGGCACCTCGAAGTCATAATTTAGTGGTAATTAGGGAAGAACGTAAATTAAAATCGACTTTTAAAAGCGCGAGGGGCGGCATGTTTTTTTTTTTAATCTATCCGTCCCCGAGATGAAGCGTAAATTCTCACTACTAATCATCATACATTTATTAGTAATTGTCCTTGTGAGGATTTGGTGTTACATCAATATAACAGCCACATTGTTCTTGCCGCCTGTTTATGCAGACAGCATATTAATATTCTGATAAGGAAAGAGGTGCCTATTAGCTTTTCAAGTTTTGTTCAAAAAATAATAGGTTTAGAACTTGCGTTTTTCCCAGTTCATAGAAAAAGGGGGAACCGTTCCTTCGAATTATTAGCTTCTGTTTGGTCGACTATTAGGGCTGATTATTTTTTAAGAAGAAGTTTCGTGCAACAAGACAGAAAATAGATTGCCAAGGAAATTGCTAATTATACGGACACGAAAACTTTGTTAAATCTGCATCATGAACGTATTTCTTTTAGGTACAATTGTATGTATGGCAAATTTAAACGATAGTGGGTCTTCATCTTTGGCAGGATTGGCATTTAATTCCATAATATTTTTACCCTTGCGTCAAGACCTCTTGCGTCAACGTCCGCTGAGAGAGTTATTTCAAATTAGCGGTAGGTAAACATCATGATCAGAGCCATTTTCTTCATTACACTGTTAATAAGAATATAATAAAATTTGATGTTCCTATTTAGTTTCTTTTTATACACTTTTTCCGGATACTTTCGCGAGATTTCTTTCGAGTTATGTGTTTCTATCGGATTATGGAAGTAAACCTTCTTACAAGTACGAGCTGTAAAACCGAACAAATAAATAATAGAACAGATTTCTGTTGCTTGCGCAAATTGGCCTGCATTGCGGGTGGTTTTAAACAAACGGTAACAAATTAACTTCCTCTAGCATGTAATTTGAATCACAGGCTAAGAAAAGGTAGGGAACATTATGCTTCTTTCGCTAAGAAACCGACTGTTTTAATTCAAAGGATGGATTATATACATATGATACAAAGTAAAATTATGTTCACATCACAAGATAAGAAAATTAAAGTAATTTGATAATTTGATAACTGAATTAATACAATTTCGACATTGTTTACAAGACTTAAAAGGATCGAGTGATTGTTCAAGGATTTACGGTAAGCACCTCAAGTTAACTGTTAGACACTTATTCCAATGAAGAGGAAAATACTCAGCATCAACCTTTTATCAAGAAAACACAGCTTTTTTTTTTTGTTTTTGTTTTTGTTTTTTTTTTCTGCTGCTGTCGGTTTCGTTTCATATTTTACAGGTAAAATGTTTAAGCAAGCAACCGGAACGATGATCCTGCTGGTATACGTTGGATCAATAGTGATCTAATCGGCTTTACATATAAAATGAAGAATACAAAAGCAAAAACCTACACAACGTAGAATGATTTTTTGAAGGTGTACTATATTTTGGCTGGCCAAACCAGCCTTCTTCAGGTACAATGGAAGATTTAAAAAAAAACACGCACCAATGTAAAATTTTCCATTGTACCTGAAGAAGGCTGGTTTGACCAGCCGAAATATAGTACACCTTCAAAAAATCATTCTGCGTTGTGTAGGTTTTTGCTTTTGTATTCTTTACAGGTAAAGCTGCTGACTTAAGAGCCGCTTCACTTCTTCGTTCTAGATTTTGACAATGCATCATTTTCTTAGAATGAATTGGTTACGAGCACAAATGCGTGTAGCATTTTATCACATCACTTCCAAATCTACGGCTAATCGGAGATCATCAGCGACCGTCTTGGCTCCCGATTCAAACAAAAGACTTAAAACTATAACCCTTGATCTCCTAGAGAAGCAGATGGCCTGCTAAGATATCATTTAAATTACAAAATTGGTCAGAATATCGTGACATTAACAGTCTGTGCTACGCTTGATTTTCTTTATTCTCGTCTCATCTCCGCACTTGACAAGATTAATACAGTACGGCGGAAAGATATGGGGCTGACTTTGCGTAAGACCGAATAGAAAGGGTTTGACGTGAATTCGAACAAATTAGGTATAATTTTTGCCTATCGCTTCGTTTCCCAAATTATCAAGAATCCTTCAACAGCCATCTTTAGCTAAACTGAAGAAAACTTAATTAAGATACTATCTATATAAATTACAAAGCATGTAAATAGTACATTTTCAAACTCACCCTGCGCTCGAGTTGGACAGAGGATTACTGAAATCCATGGCACGAGAACGAAAAGCGGAGAAACACTCATTCTTAAATTGCGACGGATGTCTTTATCTAATCACTCTCAGATAGAAGTCAATATAATATCGAATAATCACCAGTGATGTCTAGTCGAATTATGCTGAAACAAAAGCTAACAACGACTAATGAAAGGTGGCATGATATGACTCACAGTTAAAACAACGCTTTGATGTCAGACATAAGCCAATCATGTCACTTTTTCGCGTGACGGACGACTCAGCAGACCACAGCTCGTATATGCTTTAATTCTGTTCTAATTGCACATTTGTAATGAGGAAAGAGGATACTGTTATTTAATTAATTCGTTTACCAAGGTTGACTGGATATGTCTAAAGGATAGCCATTCTTGTGTAAATGTGAACTTTTTCTTTATTCGAAATAAAAGACATAGGTAAGCTAATTCGCTGTCTTCAAGCGAGATTAAAAGGGATTTTCTGCAGTTAAACTTTGGATCCCAGAAGAAAACAAACTTCAAAAATTCCGGTTTTACTTATCACAAATAACTACGCGCAAGATGACTCAGCTTCAGATTCTCGCTTTTTATTCTCATCGCATCAAGCTTCTTGATTGGTATACTCTCATTAGTACCATATCCTCACTGCATACTCATTACCTCATCGCATAAGATTAAGTTATGGGAAGAGTCCGCGACTGATGAGGCAGTAGGCATGCAACGAGGATATGAGCAGATAGGAGCTTGGTCAACCGCCACCAGGGGAGGTGGGCGGGTCGCAAAAGACGGCTGTCTTTGTGGAGTACAGGACGAAAAGACCACGCTTCAAGCGGACAGACCAAATATAAACTCCAAATGGCGCGAAGCATTACCGACGCCACCAGCACGGGCGAAAACGGGGGAATGTTATGGAATAACAGCATGTTTTGCAATGGGCTAGTTAATTATGCAGTGAGAATAGTTTGAATGTTATTTTTGTGAACTGGATGGCTTATCAAGTTGGTATCGTTAATGATTTCCCTTTTTCATCCGGCGTGTGTTCCCTGAATTTATTTCATTTTAAATGATAAATTTTCGATGTTGAATACCCAGAGGACTTATAGAATATTGGGAGTAAAAGGTGCTCAAAATCAATAAGGTTTACGACGAAAGATCTTCTAGTCAGAGCTTACACTTTTTCATAATGTCATAAAACTTTTGCAATTTTGCTCCTTGACATCAGGTGTCTGTTGATAATTCCCAGACAGCACTTGTTCCCTTCAAATAATCCAAAATTATACCTTTTTCCATGTAACATGATGACCATGCCCCCTGTTCCCGAAAATATCTTTAAGTCTCCAATAAGCGAAGAAAGCGGGAGATAAAGATTGTCAAGTAGACGTAGTTTAGCTAAACCACGCGTTGTCAATGTAAAAGAAATTGTGATCATTATGCGACCAGTGTTTATATTCACAGTTTGACTACGTCATTCTTAAAATAGTTCATGTTTTTATTGAAGAAGAATTCACGAAAGGGTTGTGAGAGAAACAGAGCACTGACAGGGCTAGAGACAAAATGAGGTGGAGGGAAGATGCTGCTGCCCTATATGCCACGTGGCATGCAGTGGACAGTTATTAGTTATGTAGTTTACGCGGCAGGTCGATGCCGTTGCCCGGAGTGTGACCGTCACCATGTCAAAGGTACAAGTTGGGACGTTCAACGTATGTGTGAACCAGTACAGCCAGTCAGCCATTTACCAGTTGCCTGGCACTAAGATGGACCACATCGCTGTTAACGTGCTACCACTATAAACCCTTCATCAGACACCCCCATGAAACGAAGAGGATTCAGTTAATTCAGTTTTCACCTGCAATCATAGACAAAAGTCTTGGGACAAATTTGCGCTCTTGGCGCTTTTGCACACACGCCAGACAACAGTCGCAAGCGAAAACAACTTCACCTGCTTAGCCTCTCCCCCCACCCTACCTACAATGTGTAATTTCGCCTGAGTTTTAACATTGTATTTAGTAGGGAGGAGGGAATAGCAACGCCTCTTTAAAAGAATTGCAGTGCTTTTTTCAAACTTCAGTGAAGAAGATAAAAGATAAACACAGACAAGCACGTTGAATTACATCAGTATTCCAAGGGCTCTTGTCCACCATTGCAGTTCTTGATTTGTTTTATTAGGGTTTTCAGTCTGATAATTTATGGATTTTTAAAAGATATATTACCCTGGTTGCAAAACGAGCACACTATTCAAAGGGCGAAAAGAACTATCCCCCTCCCCTACAAGAACAAACAAACAGACAAAAAAGACCAAAAGAAAAAAACCTGCGAGCCTTTCTCGCAATATAAAAACCTGTGTCAGCGTAGACAACAAGAAGAGAATCTTGGCAATGGAGTCGAAGTTAAAAACTACATTGTATAGTCTTGTTAATGTAAAATTATAACTACATCAGTTATTGACAGGGAGTGGCTCGGGGAGGTATCAGCATTTCCCTTATTTTCCTAAATTCTTGGTTCCAGACCTCGCACCAGTTGACCGCGTATTTAAATTTTATTACGGCCGCCACACAACACAAAATACGAGCGATGAGGATAAGCTTACATTTCTTTCCAAATCTTAAATTTGCTAACGTAACCCTGAGAAAAAGGATTACGGCCCATCCGATTGATACGGTGTTGTCGTTTTAATTTGTTATACGGTGAAAAAAAAAACACTCGTCACCGAGTGAACGCTCTTAGAGTGTCTAGTTACATGTAATGTGTGTACAACTGAATTACCTTGACAAAAAAAAAAAAAGAAAAAGAAAACGAAAGACATCCAGACTTTTAGGTTAGAATAAGTGCTAATAAATGGCCTGTAATGGATTTCAAAAACAACCCTTAACTGTCAACTCAAAAGTTAACTTAGCATATACATGTAGGTTAGTGACACTAGAAGGTGTGAATTTGATATGTTTTAGAGAATAGTATTTACATGTAAATCTGTTCATTTAGAGGCTGAAATAATGTATTTAAAACCTGGAAAATCTGACTCAACTATCATTTTTTCCCCTAGAACTCTACAGAATATCTTATAATGGCTTCATTATCAAAAATGTTTGCTGCCACTGCAAGATATCCCTATCAAGTGGTCAGATCAAGGCTTCACGTAAGGACTGTGCAGGGATTGTTTGATGTCGTTCAACATGGTGCAGCACTTCCCCTGTGAAGCTTTTCAGACCAGAGGGCGTTGCAAGAGCAGCGGGTCATGGAATACATTGCATGGGTTTGTATGACCGGTAACCAGTCTACAATCCCAAAGTTGATAATCAGGTGATTTTGTCCCTTTTTGTTGAGAAAAACGCGACATTTGCCAACTTTGATTAAGGGGGGGGGGGGGGGCAAATATGTGATCCAGCTTAGCTGTCCCAACTACATTTGTCCAGGATTGTCTGAAAGAGATCTGCGAAGAATTTTCTAGTGAAGGTAACGCAAACGATTGTCATGGCGTCACAATATTTTAGAATTTGATTTCGGGTCAATGACGTACACTTTGTCTCTGTAAATTGGACAGAACTTTTCTACATCAATCTGGATTAAGGCTCGGTGCAGATATTCGTGGAATATAACTCGTAACCGCCTGTAATAGAACGAAATTTGCGATCTGCTTCAAGCAAAATGGGATTTAGAGCTCTTGTCCATTATTTAGGGCATTTTCCAGGATTATTAATTCGCGAAGTAGCAGATCTTTGTGTTGTTTCACGGAATAGTGTTAAATAAGTTGATTGAAGCTTACCCGTGCACAGTGTTCAGATATATCACGAAAACACGCGACACAACAACTTCCGGGTTCCATGCATTTAACTAACGCGCACGAATAACCAACAACGGTTAACCATTTGAAAGTCAGCGTTTTGCAACCTAACCTTCGCTGATCTTCCCAATTGGCAGAAGGTACACAAATTTCTCACTTCACATCATTTGAAATGTAGGATGGGAGCAATTTGGTGGCAAAATAGTAGAGTTTGACACTTGAAATATGATTAACCATTTGCCGGAGACAATAAGTTAACTACATGTCTACCCTTTCTATCTTAAGTGAACGGCTAACCATATAAACCTTCTCGCAAAGCTCTGTTGTGCTAGTTCTTCAATGTTAAATAGTTTTTAGTAATTCCTATGAAGCGGAAAAAGGTATAATTCGAATGACACGAAGCTGTTTAGAACCAAAATGTTTTATCCGGTGACACTTCCAAAGCCGAGAACAAACCTCGCTCTATACGCGTCTCGGTATTGGAGAGCAAAACGAAGAGAGACAGGCCTAATTTAATCGCGTTTAGGTAGGAGCAACGCTTTATTGCTGTCCACTGATAAACTCCGCGAGAGAGCAAGGACAAGGCGAAAATATTTACCTGCTGGGTGTCCACTGTTTCAACCGAATTTGCATCATTTCTGTTTCGCACGAATCAACCACCCCTCTAAAGAAGTAGACAAGATCATTTTTTCAGTGCAGGAAATAGAAAATCCATTTCAACACAATATCTTACGCATAGTTGGATTTTAGGGGCGAACAAATGAGTCATTTGCCCCTTGAGAAGCAATAGAGGTTTATGTCACGGACTTATCGATCGCCTACCGTAGAAGGTCATTTAAAAGGATGACTTTACATTCTTTGGCGCCTACCCAGGTAAAACTTGTCGTTGCATGCTGTTTCTTTTTAGTAGCGCTCGTTAGCTGTACCCGCGAGATGGTACAACTCCCCCTTTTCTCTAACTTGTTTCACAGCGAGTGGTTTGACATTCTTTAAGGTTGCCGAACACAGTTTTCGTACGCGTTTTTGCTGATGCAATTCAGCGCGCGCACAAGGATTGCAAAAAACAAACATGCCGTCAATAGAGCGATCATTTTATTTACTCGACAACTGCAGTATCTGTGCTATTTTTCTCTATAATTGAACGCGGGGTATTGATGACTTTAATCTTTTATTACAAAGATATGTTAGAAAAGGTAACGATGCAAAGAACCCAGCAATTTTCAGCTTTTTCTTTCTTTCCGAAAGAACCCAGTTAAATGCAGCGCATGCGTAGTAAGTAGAAAAATTGCGATTGAATGAAAATTGCACTCTCGGAAATAGGCCTATTTCTGGAGAACCACTCATTAGAATTTCACGAAATTTGGCACGAAAATACTTAACGAAATAAGTAACTCGAGTAGTAAAAATAATTGAACTTTAACAAAGGTAATTCTAGATATTCCAGTGAGCCTTCAACAAGGGATAATTAAAGATCTCTCTGTTAAATTATTAGCGAAATGGTGTTAACTTGTAAGAATCGTTACAAGCTTGTTGCATGCAAATTATAAAGAAAATCTAATGACTAGATTTTCTGCAAATAAACAAAACCGATTTTAAAGGTCGGTTTATATTTATTCATGTTGCCATGGTAACGGCACATACGTCAGCTTAACCATAAAAAAACCAAAGTTTTTGTTGTTAACTAGCTTGTTGCCATTTTTGACGACCGAGGGATCAAGGGTTTTAGAGAAAAAGGTGAGTGAAACACAAGTATCAAAAACTGTGTTTAGCCACCTTAAATTCTTCTTTCAGACAATTCCAGACAAAAACGTTGGGACACAAAGCAAGTTCTCCCCTCCCCCCTCCCTCCCCCGCCCCTCATTCACTTACAATGTTGATAATCAGGTGATTTTCTCCCTTTTTGTTGAGAAAAACGCGACATTTTCCAGCATTGATTAGGGGGATGGGGGATACGTGATCTAGTGCAACTGTCCCAACTACTTTTGTCAGGGATTGCAGAAGAGGTTAACAAGCAAGACACGGTAACCTAGCACTGTGTGGTGTTCAACTGTTAAACGAGGCTATTTGAGCTACATGTACAGTAAAATCATTGCAGTTTTTAGCTCTTCGTCCGTCGCTTATTGCAATTTAATGTTCAGGCTTTTAAAGTAAATGCTGGTAAAGTAAGGAGGGGTTGGAGGTGGGCGGGGACTCCCATTTGATTTCAAAAGGTCAGGGATGATCGTCGTCTCGCTTAGGGGTGTAAATCACGGATTTTGGTCTCACTTAAGATGTTCACACTACTTTTTGCCGTCAGAGTATCTTTTAGGGTGCTCTCTCGAGAGGAAATAAAAACAGAAAAGTAACAAGGAAAATGTTGTCATTTCCGTTTTAAATGGTATTTCTGGGGGGTCAAATAAAGCTCGAGCCACGCGTCATGGGAAGAACAGACCTCGTTTTAAGAACAGATTCAAAAGATGGCGGTGTTTGCTGAGAGGAGGGCTCTATATTAAGTCACGATACCTGAACCGAACTATCGCAATTGTCAAATTTCTAATTTTAAGAATCAGTACACAATGGCCGAGTACAAAGGAGCAGTGTACGAAAAACGTTCAGGTGAGAGTCGAGTCGAAATTTCTTACTCAGCGAGAAACAATGAAATTAAATAGTAAATGGTTATTGTGTTCGACTTAAGCTGACAGTGGATGTCTGTTGACTGTCTTTAAGTTGTATTTTCCTGTCTATGTTTACCACTTAGTTATGGCTGGTTTGCAGTGTCACGCCATCAAAAATAAAAATCATAACCATTCAATAAATTAAGTCAAGAAGCTGGGATATGAAAGATTATTGATACATAAACAGCCTCGCCAAGATTTAGGTCTGTGCAGTTTTTCATTCTCCCGCTATTCGGAGAAGTGTTTCACACAAATTTATAGAGCTTTGTATGGAGTCGCCATGTTTGTGCCCCTCGGAGGGACACAAACATGGCGGCCGTAAAGTAACAGAAACATCTGTCATTGAGTTTTGCCATTGAAACGAAACGTTATTACTCTAGAGCTCCGACACATTAAAATTAATACTTTTTCTATAGCAATAACTGTTTAGTTAGCAAAAACTTGAGCAATAACTCATCTTTTTAACTATCCGAGAGCCTTATCGGGCCGCCATTTTAATGTCACACAACGCATAAACTTGGAAATTCAAACGTGCCCTACTTCAAAATGAGGAACCCTGTAGAGCTTAAACGCTGCAAAACATCAAGTTATTAAAGGGTCTTACATCTGATGAAAGTGAAACTTCAGAAGGATTGGTAATTTCTTATTTTGGAAAATGATGACGTCACATGAAAAGCGGCAATTGAAATTTGCGGCGCTGTCTGGCTTGGATTAAAAGTTCCTGAATTTCCAAATCGAGGCAAATGGTACAGAAATGTCCTACCAAAGTCTCTGGAAATTCTGAGAATTGTTAAATTTCCGAAAAGGGAACCTGCATTCGACTAAGATATTCGAAAAAAATTCTGCGTGCAAAATAAAATGGAACGGAAATCCACGGGAAGAAACTCGACAAAATTTGGGCATACCAAAATCTGGAAATTATGAAAAATGTTGTTCCACTCGGGAATTGCTGGTCTGGAAATTCAAACCAAAACTGTGGATGTAGGGAAAAGCACCCTCCATCAAAAATACATTTATACAACCGACACTCCGCGGGGGGGTGGGGGAGGGGGGTTCTCCGTCACATGAGCTATATAGGTATGTGCGGCTCCTAAGGGTATGGTTTTTGAATCGTTTTGGTAATAAATAGGGTATCGATTTAAGCTGATTTTGGCCCAGGCCGAGCTCGCGAGTCCGCGATTCCAGTCATCTCTTTTAGCAGCGGAAAAATCCAAGATGGCGGCAACAATGAAGGGCGGATTACTCAAATTCATGTTAAATAATTTCATCTTTCGAAGAGAATTATCGGAAGTCTAAACCTCGTGGCTGAGTTTGACAAAGATGGCTGAGATGCTGGTCAGGTAAGCTTCATTTTGGTCTGTTTTCGAGCATTTTCCCGTTCAGTTTGGATGAATTATGTCTGTTTTTGTCCTGCAAATTTGTTATCTCAGCGGTGGTCGATATGGCAAGAATTTTTCGAAAATCTTGAATTTAGGAGCAGCAATTGAAAATCTGAAATCATACGTTCCTGCAGACAGGAATATTGTTTCTTTCAAAAAAGTTTTCGGTCTGCTTGCTCTGCTGGGGTGACAAAATCTTGTACGGCGTGCGGCGTCGACAAAACCTAGATCGGACCGGACCGGATCACGGATCGGATCACGGACCGGATCACGGACCGGATCACGGATCGGATCACGGATCGGATCACGGATCGGATCACGGATCGGATCAAGGAAAAAAATCTAAAATTTTGTTGAGCAAATTGCACTAGCGTGACTACTGTGAGCAGAACGTTTTATTTAATTCAGGTGTGATATTCCTTTATTCTTTTATAATATCAAGCCAACTGGGAGCTGGTCACAGATCAATTTTTTTCAGGCTGTTGGGTTTTGATTGCGATGATCAATCATGTCTTCATATCTTTCTCCGCAGTTCAGATAAATGATATTTCATGTAATCACTTGCAGCAAAGGTAAACTGTCATAAAACGAGTCAGTATGGTAATAATAGGACGAACGTATGAATAGAAACACAAAAACGAAAAACACTAAAAAATTAAACACCTGATGATTTCAAACAATTTCCGTTTTTGAGACAAGTTTATACTTTTACAAGATGTGAGTCTGGAATACGATATTTCGCACTGGAATAAAACGAAACAAACCATTTGTATTTCAAGGAAATATAGCTGTTTTTCAAAAAATTCTAGGAATAACATCGATAGTGTGAACGATAACGCAACCCGAGAATAAACAACATTTTAGGAGTAACGTCACGATTTTTAGAGTTATTTTTAGGGTTGTAAAGAGCTGCCTTTAAATAGAATAAAACCTTAAAATGATCGTGTTCTAGGATAGAAAACACTTAAGAGGCAAGAACAAATCAAAACGGAATGAGGATCGTTAAGGATGGCAAAGATTAACGGGGATTGCAAATGACGAACTTGAAAAACTAGGCTAGTTTTTTCAAGATGTGCAAATCGTGACTTAGCTCCTTCAAAGCAAGTCATGTCCTTAAGCTTTCGCACGTAAGTTTTCTCATTAACTGTATTGTGTGTAACGCCAACTGTAACGCTCACATCTAACACGAAAATGTAGCCGAGAATTAGCCACTGAAAACAATTTCAAAAACGAGAATGGGAGGTTCACGCAAGCTTCGAGCCAACTAACGTTCAAATATAACTACATCTGCCTGTTCATTACAATTTAAATTCGTCGTAAATTAGGCCCTTATGTGGCTTTTTAAATGACCTCTTGTCATTCTCTGTAATTAACATGTCATTGCGTCAAATTCGGGATTCTTATTTTCATTTAACATATTTTAGTTTTCCACTTTTATTTTTTATTTATTATTATCTTATAAACGGTTGGATTTTTGTTTTTGATTTTTTTTTTTCTTTAAAACTTTGTTGTTCTTTTTTCTGTGATCCGATCCGTGATCCGATCCGTGATCCGATCCGTGATCCGGTCCGTGATCCGGTCCGTGATCCGATCCGTGATCCGGTCCGTGATCCGATCCGTGATCCGGTCCGTGATCCGATCCGTGATCCGATCCGGTCCGATCCAGGTTTTGTCGACGCCGTACGGCGTGCGTAATTTATGTAGTTTAAGACAGGTATTAATGTGAACTTAACAAAACTTTGGACTTGATGTACTGCAAAAGCTCATTTACCGTATCTGTGCTTTTATTTGCTTATGCAGGTAGACAGGTGTCTCTGATTTTACAATTCCACAACCAAGAATCTTTCAAGAGATGTCTTTTGGGATTAGCCAACAAGTACGTGGGACTTGATCAAAGAGAACTGGAAATGGCAAGGAAGGGAAGACGTCGTCGTGTGTCAACAAGAACTGTAAACAAAAGGAGGTTTCCAATTGGGGAATACAAATATGGTATGAGAAACTTGAAAGCAAATTACTTGTTGGAGTGCAAGTCATTACAAAAAGAGAAGGAAAAGTTGGATTCTGTTTTGGATGAGGTCATTATCATGAATTTATGTGTCTACAGTGCCAGATATATGTAAAGTTAATGTCTTATTTTTCCTGGGACACTGAAGAAGATGGTGTAACTTTTTTTCTCGAGAAGCTTGACTGCAACCATATTAAAGTACTGAGCAATTCAGAACTTCCACATGCCCCCCTTCCCCCTTCCCCACCTGAGGCATTCTAATTTTTTGAGTTGTTCCTGCTGGCTGCTGCTGATGTTCAAATGCAGCACTTTATGCTCATAATAGGGATTCAAATGCCCCCATTCCTGGAACTTGGCAAAGCATGATGGACCCATGATTGAAAATTCCCAAGGAGATTTTTAATGAATCATTTTTCAAATGATGTAGACAGCTTTAGCAGGCCTTAATCCTCTAGCCATAACACCACAAAGGACACATTTTCTCTCGTTAAATTCCCCCAACATCTCAATCTTTATCCTGATTTTCACACCGCCCAGGCAATTTGGCACTCGATGGGCATATATATTGCAGGACAGCAATGGTCATTTAATTATTTTATCTGAGTTTCTTATTGATGTACTTTTTACTGACCTAGAAACGAGAGGCCAGTGATACATATTAAAAAGGAAAAGACAAAGTTGAACTTGGCATCCAGGAAGGTAAAACATTGAAATGAGAATATATGGACGGCCAATGTCCAATGACCGACTTTTATTTTATAGTGTTTGGTGCTGAAAACGTTTGCCAAGATATGTATGTCTAAATAACATGCCTTGGTTGATAACTGATCATTGTGTATAGAATTCTACTCATGTTCTTGCCCTCTGTACACAGCTGAAGAGGATTCAAGAGAAAGAAGCTGCACTATCTTCTACCAAACGACAACTAGCACCAGAAACAATAAGTAAGGATATATACATTTGTTTTATTATAAACAGCTTGGCAACACTTTTTTTTAATATTTATTTATTGTATGTCAAGTTTAGATGTGAGACCTCTTGATGAGCTCTCAGGGCAAACAGTATTTAAATCTATTTTAATGAAAAACAAAACACAGGTAGAGTGTGTGGCTCTGTTTATAGCTATTCTCTCCCTAGTTGCCCTTCAGAAGTGGGGATATAAATGCCAAAATTGGTAATAATGGTTTCCATTGTTTAAACTTGATTTGTTGAAGTTTTGGATATGTAGTATTTTAGTATTTATTTGAAATAGTGTTTCACTGAGGTATTCAGGACTTTCGATCAAGATGGGCTAACCTCAAGTTGTACTGTTTATTACAGTAACTTTAATTAAAATCAAATCTATGCATTCACAGTTTCACAACTTACACTGTGACCAAGGTAAATAATAATATTGAGGTCAGTGGTGTTTTTCTCTTGTGTGCCTGAGGTGACTAAAAGTTAGAATTTACCGGTTATGGGAAACATTAATACAATGAATGACATCTTTTGTTCTCCAAAAGAGAAAAATACTTAAAAGGCAGTATGAACCTACTCAAATCAGTGATACAAATTCAGAAGTACTTTCAGTTCCCAAGACCGAGATTTCAAGCAGGTGCAGAAAGAAGGAAACTCTGGAGAGCTGCAAAGAGGTTCATGGAGGCACCTCAGATAACAAAAAGCCTGCCTTGGATGGCACGTGGGTTACTTTAGTAAACAAAGCCTCACCTAAACAGCTTATTGATTATGTTGCAAATTCCAGCAAAGTTGTAAATAAAGTGCTAGAATCAGTTGTTAAATCCATTGTTGAAAGCTTTGAAATCAGTAATGATAACTCCCTATGCAGTGTAAAAATACTTTATAGTAATGGTTTGCTTAGTAAGGAAAAGTACAAAGCAATAGGGTCCAATTTGTCCATGTGTTGTACATGCAGTACTACTAGCAAGTGAAGAAAAGCAATTCAACTACTTAAAGGTGCACGGATCCCTAAGCTGTTGACTTGCGATAAAGTCAAGCAGTATATTAAAAGTAACTGGAATGGAGCCAAAGTTCATGATCTATCTGAGTTGTATTATGACTTAGATGAAAGTGAGCATGTGAATGGGGCTTATAGAGAGCTTACTGATCTTTTACTTGAACTGGCTGACCTCTTTATTTTTATTGATGAATCTTTAGGTGAAAATTCACACCTTATCCATTTTGGTGAGGAGAGGTATCATTTTCATGTGGCATGTGGTGCCAACGGAGCACCTTTTGGTAAGGATGATGAAGCCACAGCGTGGCTTCTATCGTTTATTAACAGTGGAACCCACATTACCAGTGAAAAAGAAAACTTCCTTTTGGCAGGAGCCAACTGCTCAGAAAATCACATTGTCATGAAAAGGTTTGCAAAAAAACTGGTTCATGAATTTCAATCCATCAAGGAAAAAAACCTTTCACGTAAGAAATTTCAGTGTTAAGTTTTCACTTGAATTGTTTCCATCAGACATGAAATTTTCGGCATCGTATTCTGGAGAACTCAGTAATGCAGCTTTCTTCTTTTCTTCTTTTGGTAATGTAAATGAAACTAACAAACACATTACAAATGGGTCACTTGGACCTGAACCAGGAAGTACATGGCACCCTTGGGTTTATGCAAAGAGATTAGAAGTGGTTGAGAGTGTGAAAAAGCTCAAGGAAAAGTTTGATCAATCATCTTATGCAGAATCAACAAAGAGAACAAAAGTTCTTTATTTTATAAGAGGGAAAGAATCAAGGCAGGAATTCGAACCTTTAATTGGTCCATATGTTGATCTTGGACTTGGCGAGCCCCTTCATAATGCTAACAATGCATGGCAATTTATCCACAGTACCATACTGAGTTTGAGTCTTGAAAAATCCAACATCCCTTCTTCATGCAAAGATGTTAATGATGTTCCAGAGAATTCGTCTTTTGCCAAGTACCTTTCAGTACTCACAACAGAAGTTAAGGCTGGAAGGCTAATGAAAAAAGTGACAAAATGGTTCAACAGTGGTCGAAAAAATAGCTTTGACTACAGATTTACAGGCAAAGAAAGTAAGAAACTTAGCCATAAGTTTATGTACCTAGTTTCAGCTTTGGAGAGTGATGATGATCCACCTGAAACCAAAATGAGACTTTGTGCAATTGTAAATTGTGCTTTAGAGCTGAGGGGGACAGTTTCACTTTTTTCAAGGGTAAACATAGATGGGGAAGACTTAATGGCATTGAAAGGTCATTGTCAAAGGTTCCTTAATGTTGTGTCCACACTACAAAGTGTTAATCCAGCTGTTTAGACAATAGGATATGTTGTACCATGCCACACTGAGTTCTTGTATAAGAAGTATAAAGTTGGTTTAGGCATTAATAGCATGCAAGGCCGAGAAGCTAAGCATGTAAGATTACAACAATATGCCAAACATGCTAGTCTTGCAACAAGATGGGAGGTTGTTCTAAAGCATGATTTTGTTCCAATGTTTGGCGTAGAAGGGCTGACCCACATCACTCTGGCTACACCAAATGTACTGACGAATACATCCCAGCATGTGTCAACAATGACAATTTTTGCTTTTGTGGGTGTCCAAAGGAAACTGATAAAGATAAGTGCAAGATGTGTTCCTCTGATATCTACAGAGAGGTCACTATCACAGCAGGCTTGGGAGAGCTGTCTGAAGGTTTGAACATGCTCTTAAGCGTCTGTGCAGAATAGATTTCATGTTTCTGTGACAGTGGTTGTAAGATGTTAAGTGACCAAATCACTTAGTCTAGTTTTGCAATAATTGATCGTAAGTTACTACTCACATTTTCAGTGCACTGTATGGTCATTCAGAGATCAGGACAGTGGGTGTCCCATTTACTATTTAATTGCAAACTCAAAGTTGTTCTATTATTGAGCTCTTAAGCATCTGTGCAGAATAGATTTCATGTTTCTGTGACAGTGGTTGTAAGATGTTAAGTGACAATATCACTCAGTATAGTTTTGCAATAATTTACTACCCACATTTTCAGTGTACTGTATGGTCATTCAGAGATTAGGACAGTGGGTGTCCCATTTACTATTTGATTGCAAACTTACTGTTTTGTGCCTTTTTTCAATTAGCGCAAATCATTAATATCACTCTTAAGGTTGGCTGTTATTAAAAATGTGTTATTTAACACTGTTTGTAACTTGTCAATTTCCCCATTGGTAATAAAAGTTAATGACAAGTGTGGTCCAGTCTCGTTTTCATTTGTGCAACCAAACATCTTTATGAATCCAACTCATTCTTACTTAACATAACAGTACAGTTATTAACTGGCATATTCTCTCTAATCATTTTTCATCACATGGACTTGAAAAAATAATTATATAGATTTTTCATCTGGAATGGCATGGAGAATTCAGATGATGCCTGATGCTGGGGCTCAAGGTTAAGTAAATATGCAAAGCACTGCATGGATGTTTTTTTTTTTTTTGGTCTGTTTTTGCTTTAAGCCGGTATTTTGCAGCCTCCTTTGCAGTCATCGTTTGTTTATGCTACCTCCCCCCCCCCCCCCCTCCCCCACTTTGTTGGAAGTGAGCATGTTGTGCCTTGGTAATTCATTGCGTTCGTACCTTTTGATAAGGGCATTTTTCTTCCCAGGGGGTGGGGGACCCATATAAAACAGATGGAAAATATGGTAGTCCCCCAGGATTCTTCTTACACTAACCATAAACAGAACAGGTATTACAACAATGTTACATAGACCTACAGGTCAATAAAAGCTGAGTCAATGTTTTGTCACAAGTACATTGTGAACATAATGATATCAATTAACTCAACAACCTTCACTGTTCATTCAATTCAAAGTAAACTGAGGTACCCCCAGTCGGTTGTAATGTCCATATCTGGTCTTGACCTGCAGCATTTCCAGTGTTTTAGAGTAGTAAAAGGTGGCAGGGTGAGCTAGATTAATAATGACCCTACTGTAAGAGTTATCTTTTTCCATTTTAAACATCATGTCATCTCCTTTAATGCATTTCGCGTACTTGTTGGCTAACCCAAAAAGAAATCTTTTGAAAGATTCTTCGTTGTGGAATTGAATTTCTTCTATGTTCTTAGTATTTTTCGTCAACACGCCACCAGTTTCCTCTGTAAGTGAAGCGGTTTTGAAACAGAGGAACACTTCCAATGGCATATGTCGCTTTAACCTGACGGTCCAAGGAGCTGAGCCATTTGTCTTTCGCCTCAACTTGCGCACAATGCTTGTGTTCCATTGGACGACTGACCTCGATAACCCTCGATAACATACGGGATGGTTGAGCAAGGTGAAACTTGTACCCTTTCTCCGGGGCAAACGTATGCTTTTTTTACAACCGCTCTAGTCAGTTCTATCAGTTCTCCACCAATCTCCTGATTTAATTTCTTCTTTGAGCCACTAGACGCACTAACAACCTCGTCAACCACACGATGAACTGCCACAACAGATTCCGCCATCTTATAATTCGACTTGCTGCTGCGCGGTAGACCGCTGAGACCTGGATTGCAGGCTACATTTCCGAAATGATCGAAAACGGAAGCGCGCGAGCTCGGCGTGCCATTTTGGTCATAAATAGGGTATGGTTTTTGCACTGTAGCCTTAATATGCGTATGTTTTTGAGAAGAAGCCACTTTTTCATCATTATCGAAAAGAAAATTAACAAAAGCCCTTCACAAATTATGTTTACAGTAATTTAACATTGGTCCGAACTAGGAAACTAATTAACACGCAGGTCTGAAACAGGGTTTTAAGTTAAGGGTCAGGTCATAAATAGGGTAGTGAATATTGCAGAGTTTGGTCATAAATAGGGTAAGGTTTTGGGAAGCGGGCCGCACACCCCTACTCAATTTTGCTGGGAGTACCCCCCCCCCCCCTTCGGGGGGCGACACTTTTAGAAGTAGAGAATGATTAGTGTTACTTGTTAGAATCAGCTGAGGGACACCTTTTCAAACCCAGCAGGTGTCTTAAGCTTGACTGGGTAAAGCGAGGCGTGTCACTGTAGTTACATCATTGTCGTCTTAACGTGGCATCTTCCTTCGTGTTCCATTTCAAAATTATAGATACGAAGGAGTGAAAGGATTTTACAAGGGACTGGTTCCTAATGTCTGAGGTAAGATGGATTTTTGACTTATACAATAATCCCAAATTACCACAATTACCACAAAGTCTGAGAACATGCATTCTTGTTTGCGTCTCCCCGCATTGTTGTCAAATCCCAGTAATAGGGACCAGGATTGCAGTTTGGGTCATTCTTGCTGGCGTGACGGTATCGCAGTACAGCATGGATGCTAGGCTTTTGTACAACACAGTGGAATAGATAATGTATCTACTTTACTCGGGTGTCCGTATTAAGCGGGTTCTCATAACAGACTTAGCGAACACATGTTTTGTCGATGTGTAAATAAATCATAACTTTATTTCTCAGTGCCGTTGTATTTAGCTTAACAGAGCTAGTTGAGGACGCTCTAAATTACAATTTATTGTAACAGAAAAAATGGCAAAAAGTATTGAGTATAAACCTATCTTATCTAAAATTATATACATAAAAATTTACTGAGTTAAAGTCTACTTCCAAAATATCTATTTAGTCTATGTAACTGAAGAACAAATATACAAATGTCTCGCACTCAATTTAAAGTCAAATGTAAGAGCGTCAATACTCATTTATTATAGTAAGTTTAGTGAAATTAAAAGCTTTCATTTTCTAACAGATTAGAATTGGTGCATAATTATGAAAATCTGCAGTGCTCAGATAACCAGTGTTTGTAAAACGCGGTCAACTTTGTATATGAACTTGTCACTTGAGATACAGAAAAATGTTCGTTGTCGCTATTAAGCGGTCTCTTTATCTTATCTCCTTATCTCCTTGTCATTATTATTGACAGCAGCGGAAAAAAAAAATAATATTAAAAACTTAGTTGAGGTTTGACTGAGCGTGTTTTTTAAAGGCGCAATAATTCAACGATTCTTTCACTTGACGTGGTTAACAATGTTTGAAACAAAAACACCAGTGAAAGAAAGAGCAAAAATAATTAAATGTCACAAGTAAACACAGACAACAAAGCAGCAAGATGAAAAAGGAAATAAAAACAAAACAAACAAAGGAAAGAAGCAAACATTAAAGCAAGATAACAAGCATGCAAACTAGGAAACTGACATCAAAACAAGCAAAGGAACAAACAAGCAAAGTAACAAACATAAACAAACAAACAAACAAACAAACACGAAAACTAGGAAACACGAAAAAAATATATTACCAACAAACAAGCCAACTCGAAACTAAATTCTGAAGTCAATAAACAATCAAAGAAGCAACTAGCAACTGTCTGTCCTTATTATTAATAATTTTTTGTTTTTGTTTTTCAGGGTGACTCCAGCTTGTGCCCTTACCTTTATGGTGTACGAAAACGTAATTCACGTTCTAATGCCGTCCAGTTAGCATCGGGGGAATTAATAGTGAAATAGAAAATGCCAGAGCAGTCTGAACGATGTTCTTTATACCTCAAATGTTCTAACTGGACCCTTGGTTTGAGGAAAAGGATTTAGTTGGATTAGTTAGTGGCCATTGTTCAGGAAAAATCTAGAAATGGGGGCATACCTTTTTTTACCGCAGTTTTAATATTAAAGAACAGCTACAAATGATAAGCAAAGAGGTGAAAAAATCTCAAGAGACATTGTAATGGAGTTGGAATTTCGTCCGGTTTGATGCAACAACAAGCCTTATTGCTCGAAGCATGTTCTTATTGGTCGTTCGTTGGTTACATGGTTGATTAACAGCTCGAGTCTGGTATGGTCGACTCAGGCTGAATATTATCAATTTTGACATTGAACGATCTTTGGAATGCCTCTAAATTAGTATTATTAGTAAAGTGTTGTACATGATATACTTCATTCCGCGCGACATCACTCGAGTGAGTGTAGAGTCACATGTACTATAGTACTACAGTTGTATAGCAAGGATGCAATTGGAAATAAAAAGGAAAATCCATTTTTAAAAAAAATTCCTGCGCAGCTTGCACTCTCCCCTTCTAAAACGGAAGACTGATGGAGAACAAACAAAAAATCCAGCTGTAAAGAAGATATTTTGACCGAAAACTGTTAACCCTGTGCCCCTCATCTCCCATGATTTCCACAACATGAAACAATCTGTGTAGAAATACTTGTACGTCGTGAGCGACGGTCGAACTGAGTCTTCAAAGGTCCAGCATTGAGGCATCATCCCACAATACAACATTGCCTTTAATAAACCTTTTCCGCTTGGGCGGTTTGTTTTCCCATAACAGACCACGTAATATTCTCTAGAGAATTGTTCTTTCATCCACGTAAAAAAATATTTATTCACATACACGGGGCAATTTAAAGATTTGAAAGGAAGAATTCTCAAGACTATCATCACATGGTCTGAAATGGGGCAACAAACCGCCTAGTCGAAAAAGGTCTAATGCTAAGCAAATTCCTCCGCTAGTTCCATTTGCTTGTTTTTCTTGTACCCGGGCCTGTTAGTAATCGAAAAGAAAGTAAACGTAACAGCTGTCACTCAATGTCTAGGTTTTACAGTAACGTCATTTGAAACTGGATTAGTCAGTGCTGCAGTAACGGGCGGGACAATTCTCTGGGTGAAACAACTTGTAGATGTAGTAGGAGCTGCAGTTCTTTACTTGAATGGGCAAGAATATGTCACAGCATCCAGACTTATTAATACAGACGTTTCTTGTGACTTTACCCTCAGCCACTGTAGGATGACTACCACTCAACCAGATAGGAAAGGCTGCATCACAACGGCCCAACGGTGGACATGTGGTCACCATTTTTGTGCCTGCAACTCCTTGGAAGCGATACCAGCCATTGAGTGTGCGGTCACATCTGCCGTCTTCTGTTCTTACGTAGTCATGTTTCCTCTCTGCATCGGACAAATTTTGGTATTTTTGCCAGTGACATACATCATCTAAAGAAAATACACAAATGTGTAAATAAATATGAGATAAACACAAAAAAGATATTTTAAAAAGCACCAAAAAAAGTAAATCAATGAAATACGTAATTAAGAATTGATTCGTGCTTTAGCATGGATCACAGAGTTGCTCGATGCGTAGTTGAGAGAAACTCTAGCGTCTTTAATGCTCTCAGATTTTTCGTTTGGCGTATGAAATACATAAAAGAACTAAATTCCCATTGGTGTAAATCACGTGAAATAGGAAGAGGTGTACCAATAGAACATTTTCGTATTCTTGGTATTGGACTGGAACGGCAATCATTAAAAAATTGTGTTGGAAAATAATCTTAACCGTGATATCTACAGAATGAGTGTCAGCCTCATTCCCCTTTCAATGTTGGAAAATGGTATAATGCAAACTTGTGTTGGACTTAAGTGTTATGTCAACATTACACAGGGGTAGGGAGGGGCAAAATGCGAAAAGAATGACGATTTCTGACGCTTGTGACCATGGTTGTAGCTTGGAATGGAGGCTCGTGTGGGGGAATATCATTAAAAAGAGATTAAAGTCATTTGCATTTGAAAATACTCCCCGCATTAACCACAGTCACAAGCTACAATCATGGACAACAGTCTTGGGACAAATTTGCTCTTTTGGCGCTTTTGCTCACACGCCAGAGGCGAATACAACTTCACCTGCCTAACCTCGCCCCCTCCACCCCACCTCCCATACAATGTTGAAAACTAGTACCTCCAATTTCATTTCACCCGATTTTCAACATTGTGTTGAGTGGGAAGGGGGAACAGCAACGCGCTTTTAAAGGATATAGCAGCGTTTTTTTTTCTTTTTTGTGCCAAACTTCAGTTCTAAAACACAGATAATTCGTTATATTACATAAGTGTCCCATGGACTTTTGTCCACGGTTGTAGTTCCAGTCCAACACCGAGAATACGAAAATGAGGTGTGTCTTACCCGTAATAGGGAATGGAACGGATAGCAACTCCTTACGGACAGGTTGTAACTAATTTTTAAGCAACGTAAGGATACTCAAGTTATGAACCAAATTATATTGTACCTTCACAGATTGCACCGTTCTTTACAAATCCATCTTTGCATTGGCAATCGTACGATCCATGCGTATTACTGCACGTAGAGTCAGCAACGGCAGCGCATGGGTAGTTCTGTGCAGCACACTCATCGATATCTGGGAGATAGAACGTGATATAATAGTTAACAAATGGTAAACGCCATAGCGTGTACTATTGAGTTATGGATGCACGCGGGAGGTTGCTAAGCACGGAAGAAGCGTAAGAGTCGCACGAGGCGATAGCCGAGTGCGACTCTAGCTTCTTGAGTGCTTAGCAAACCTCCCAAGTGCATCCATAACTCACTAGTGCACGCTATGGCGTTTACCATTCGTTTTATAACATAACATTGAGACATTGGAACAACAGAAGTCCTTTTATTGAGCTACATCACAACAAAATGTTCGTGTAGTCTTACATGACAAGAGAAAACAAGCGCGCGAAAATTCATTCATGACAACCGACTGCACACCAGTGACTCAATAAAGTTTTATCTTCAGACAACTGTGAAGACAGTTTCGCATTTCTGGCAGAAGAACGTCGGCCATTTCTTTGGAAACAATGTCTGTCAAAAGAGTTGCTTTGTAAACATTAGCACACACGTCAGCAACGTACACCCATGGGCAAATAGTAAACGCTAAATTAACCAATCAGAGCGCGCGCTTTGCTTTAGTTTTGTTATAATTAACAAATGGTAAACGCCATAGCGTGCACTATTGAGGTATGGATGCACGCGGGAGGTTGCTAGGCACGGAAGAAGCGTAAGAGTCGCACGAGGCGATAGCCGAGTGCGACTCTAGCTTCTTGAGTGCTTAGCAAACCTCCCGAGTGCATCCATAACTCAATAGTGCACTCTATGGCGTTTACCATTTGTTTTATAACATAACATTGAGACATTGGAACAACAGAAGTCTTTTTATTGAGCTACATCACAACAAAATGTTCGTGTAGTCTTACATGACAAGAGAAAACAAGCGCGCGAAAATTCATTCATGACAACCGACTGCACACCAGTAACTCGATAAAGTTTCATCTTCAGACAACTGTGAAGACAGTTTCGCATTTCTGGCAGAAGAACGTCGGCCATTTCTTTGGAAACAATGTCTGTCAAAAGAGTTGCTTTGTAAACATTAGCACACACGTCAGCAGCGTACACCCATGGGCAAATAGTAGATGCTAAATTAACCAATCAGAGCGCGCGCTTTGCTTTAGTTATGTTATAATTATATTTATGTGATATCTGCATTTCCACCCCAAGGGTTTATGAAATTGACTCTGTGTGTTAAAAATTGTGAGTCATGCTGTGCTTTATTTTTTCTCTCTCGTACCGGCCTGACCGTAGTGCAAGGGAGGAGTGGTACAGAAGCACCTTCTGGGTTTTCGTTGTAGTAAGACATGGAAAGTTCATTTTACGTATAATGAGATCTCTCGGCTTGCTTAAAAAATTCGTACAAGATAAGTTGTTGTTTTTTTTTTCTGTTGTCACGACGTCGTATGACGTCATTTAGCCGGCCATGTTGGATCCACTAACTTGGATTTCAAAATTATTTTCTCAGAAATAACACAAACTGCGGTGACAAACATGACAATAAAACGCATGCTGGAAAACAAAATTCATTTAACTTGGTGTTTCGTATGTTTTGACATACATCTTCAGAAGTGACCGTTTAGAATAGGAGTAACAACTGAATTTTAGATAAGTAATTAACAATAACAATGACAGAAACTGAGAAAACTTTGCATATTAAAAGTGAAAATTAATAACGACAAAGTGTTTCGCTGCTAACATTATCATGTAGGGAAGGTTTCAGCTCTCTAAGTAGTAGAGTCTCCTTTATCTTGGAATGTGTATCTGACAGATCTTTTGCTAATATCTCAAAGTGGTCCCATTTTACGTTGTGACCAGTTGACGTGACGTGATTGACAGATGCTTTAACAACGAAAAGTGAGCGTGCGGATGAGGTTTGCTTTTTATTTCCCAGGTGTAAAGGAGTCCCATTTTGTGTACAGGCCGGTAAAGGTCTTCTTCCGGTACATAGATGTTGACAAAGTATGGCTGTGGCGTTTGATGAGGATATCCAGGAAAGGGATTGTACTGTTCTCGTCAAATTCAACGGTGAATTTGATATTTGCGCGACGATAGTTATGGTGTAGAAACTGGGTTGCTACGTCTTACTGTCGAACAAGGTGAAGGTATCGTCAACGTATCGAAACCGAATGGAAGGGCGAGCGTTGTTGTTAAGAACCCTTTTCTCTTCAAAATGGTACATAAATATATTGGCCAAAACAGGACCTAAAGGAAAGCCCGTTGCCGCACTGTCAATTTGGCGTTTTATTGTCATGTTTGTAACCGCAGTTTGTATGTTATTTCTTATTAAGCTAAGATGCCCAAAGAAAAGGAGTATTTTCTCAGAAGGTCGGTAAAAAATCGAAAGTTGTGGGGAAAATAGTCCAAAATAATAATGATAGTGAAATGATACTTATTCTGCAATGTTGTCGAAGAAAACAAGAAAAAAGAAATTTTGTTAAAGACGACCCAACAGGCCATTTCAGAATTACTTTTTGCCTCTTTCCCAAAGGGAGTCTTGGTGCCCACCCTTTCGCATGCAAATTAAATTCGTTTTCATCTGAACGGTTGTGTACCAGGTCTCGTTTTAGTGCAACTTGGAAATGGCCCATTTGACCTAAACCTCTCTATTTAGCTTGACCTGAATATCTCTGGTAATGTCAAATGGCGCGAAAAAACAGACGACAAACCAAAATTTTGAAAAAAGGATGAATGAATTGACACTGAAAAATTCTAACGAAAATCCAAAGGCCAAAAGTTGAAGGCCTTTTGTTAAGCATAAGTGCTTCTTTCAGCGCAGTTTCTTACAGGATAATTTCTAAATAAAATAAGTACAGTTCATAGTAAGTAACCTGGTGATCCACTAAATTCTGTGCCACCAAATAACATATAACTTGTGATCATTAATTATTTGAACATTACATTATTGGTCTCACCTGTGCAGTTGTGTCCATCTCCAGTATGTCCTGGATTACACGTACAGTTGTATGAACCATGAGTATTAATACAGTCAGCATTGGCATGACACTTGTGCGAAGCTGAAGTGCATTCGTCAACATCTGAAAAAAGAAAGCGACAACAGCGAAATATTTACCTCGTGTTTTATGCAGACTAATCATCTCAATTCCAAACTGCTTTTGGTTCTTTTTGGTTAAAGGGTCTCATTATAGAAGACGGTTTTCGTTTATGTTGTGTTATCCTTCAGCTTTTAGTTAGAGTATTCTCAAACTACACCAAAAAATAAGTAGTCAATAACGTTTTTATACAAGAAAAGGTAATGCTTAACTTTTAATCGCCGGTTAGCGTCATCCGGCTTACGAAAAACCCGACCTAGGACGCTAATTGGATTTTGGTAACTCATGGTTGGGGGGAACGAGGGAAATACGACTCAATAACTTAAAGCTTGTTTAAATCATGGAAATAACAGTCGATTTTGTGAGAGGATAACCATTGTCCCCAGGCTGTGATAATGCATTGGCGAGATGAAAGTAGCAATGTATGTTGACAGACTGATGTACATTTTAGGACACTGGCTGGTTGTTTCTTTGCAGGAAAACTTCACCGATGATGCCATAACGAAACTGTCTTACCCTCTGTACAATCCTGACCCTTGAATTCAGGAGAACACAAACATCGATATCCTTTGTTAGTAAATCCCGCCTGGCACGTGCCGTTGTTCTGACACGGTTTCTCTCCACAGGCATTCTTAGCCAAGAAGAAAGAAAGATAAAATTTTGAGTTAAATTCTAATTTTAATTCCAAATTCACTCCGTTTAGTTCCTATGAAAACCTAAAGAGAGACAGACAGACAACCTTTGTTGAAGCACGACACCGTAACGATTCGATTTAGCGCCCGGGCTTTTTTTTTTTGGTAGCTCAAGGGAAGGCGTTTATTCGAGAAGGCCGCTTATTCGGGATAGGGCGCTTATTTCTTTCTTGAGAAACAGGCGAATGTTCAAAACAAAAGTTTAACACGGTATTTATTAACAGAAACTGTAACAGTAACAAATATACGGTAAATGTTCAGTTAACGTGAGGGAATTTTAATCATTTCGACGCCACTTACCTGTCACGGTACATCAATACGTAAATAAAGGCTTTCTGGTGCGGCGTCTTCGACGTCCGATTCGGTGATCCCGCAAAAAGAATCCTTGTCCCGAGAAAATAAAATAATTGTTCATTGTAAACGGAAGGGAATGATAGCGCTTATGAGAATAGGGGCGCTTATTAATAAAAACACATTCGAAGGGGGGCGCCAATTCGAAAGGGGGTGCTTATTGGAGGGAGGGCGCTAAATCGAATCTTACGGTATTAGCTTATGGGTTCATGCATCTGATAAACTGAAAATTAAGTAAAGTAAAATTAAACTTCGAGCAAAGTTTATACATGATAGATACAGTCCATCTAAAATTCTACTAACATAAGATTTTACAAACTGAATGGGATTAATTAACTAATTTTGCTATTAAGCTATGCACATCAGGAAAGTTGATCTTTCGCTAGGCTACTTCATATTTTCCGTTCTTTGATGGTTTCAGATGAATTTGATTATAAACCTAATTTGATTAGAAATCACACACTAACCTTTGATCCACGATAAATGTAATTTTGCATTGACTTTAGATCACTAGGGTATTCAAAGTGAGTTGAATTATTCAGTTCACAATTAGTGATCGCCGGGGACCTTAATTCCATGTTGTAACTGACACAGTTGGGTTCCATAAAGGAGAGAGCTCCGCAGAAGTCTTTGAAAACAGACTCAACGATTTTTATTACGTGGTTAATAAGTCGTTTGCCTTAAAACGAGAGCGCGGATCGGAACTCCAGTTGACGGCACGGGTCTGTTGAGTAAAGAGTCAGATGATCGATAATTATCATTAGAATTCAGTTTGATTTTCTTGAATACATACAGTAACCACTCCCATACAAGTGATTCGTTATAATTATGAGAGGTTCCTCCTCCAAGATGATGTCTTATTAAGGAATATGCCCCCCCCCCCCTTCTTAGGTGGGGTCATCTTATGTGACCCCTTTTAGACGGGGCCTTATCATGTATCGCGCCAGGGACTCCCCGGTGGATGCCTCCACCGGGGGTACCCACTGAGGAAGTGGAGTGTTCCCCCAGAAGCCTTCCAATACGGCTTAACGGTTCTCATCACGTTGGCCATCAGTCGTTTTCCAAGCATGAAACGATAGCTGGCTCAGACTGAATTCCAGTTTGCGGCAGGGTTCTGTCAAGAGACAGATTGTCGAAAACTGCCATTGAAATTTGAATTTGCTGTAATCATGATAGCCGCGAGCTACTATGCCAAGAGCAGGAGACAATATAGTGTCTTTAGTTACTTAAATGTCTTAAACAACATGGCGGAAATCCATGAAAAGATCGAAAGGCACGATGGTTCACTGGTGCTTACGTCGCCGGAAGTGCATTCGAAGTACTTATCTTCACATTTGCTGAATACGTATAGGTAGAGGCATGAATGCTAGTGCAGTGAAGGATTTTGACCTCAAGTTTAAATTGGAGTCAAAAGGCTCGCATAATTTTTAGGGAATATTTTTCTTTTGTATGAGGCTACTCCTTCCTGAGTGGTACCTAAGTGTCTTAACAGAGGGACTGCCTTGGAAACATGCTTTTTATATTCCTTGGAGGACTGTATATTTGGCGATCTCGTGCGATGAATAAATCAATTACAATCAACTACAATATTTATTGTTGCGGCAGTTGATAGAATTGCTAATGGAACAAGGTGTTTAGATCCTCTGATGTTTTAAGCGAGTATCCACGTAATTACTCGATTTTTACGAAGTACTGTTTTTCAATGTGTTTTAACAATGTAGTGATCATATGAGCCCGGTTTCCGAGATCTCGCTTCGCCACTATTTTCTTCGTAAAAATTTCGATTTGTTCGTATGAGAAGCCGGGCTGGCCCGGTTACAACCGAGATCTCGGCAGTGGGCCGAGCTGGAAATCGTTCCCATATGAACACTCTAAGGGCCTCTCCATATGAGCCGGGTAACCGGGCTGGCTCGGTTACCGGGACAAATATTGTTGTCTGTTCATACGGTAAATTTCAGCCCGGTCGACCGGGATGAAATCCAAAGAAACACAACCAAAATGGTGGAACATAAACTTGTATCGTTCGCGGCGGTCGTAGCTTTGTGGACTAACGCCTTCCAAACTAAAATGTGGTGTTCCAATTTGATAAAATTCCAAGCAATTCCCTATTCTTTATTTGAACTGAAATGTAATGTTTAAGTCACGCATAAGAAACCAACTGATTTTTCTGAATTTCTTGTCTCGAGAGGTACCTCGATAGAAAACGATTCGAAATTTCTGATCCCCCAAACAACACAAGAGAGGATTCAAAATTTCTGATCTCCCAAAGAACACTAGAAGGGGTTCAGAATTTCTGATCTCGCAAAGAACATTAGAAAAGGTTCAGAATTTCTGATCCCCCAAAGAACTCTAGAAAGGGTTCAGAATTTCTGATCCCCCAAAGAACACTGGAAAGGGTTCAGAATTTCTAATCCCCCAAAGAACTCTAGAAAGGGTTCAGAATTTCTGATTCCCCAAAGAACACAGGAGAAGGTTCAGAATTTCTGATCCCCTGCAAAGCCAGTGTTACATCCAATGTAGCCACATTAAATCATAACATTGAAGACAGGGTTTAGATCTTGCTGCCTGCCTGAACAATGTTTAATCAGAATATTTTTTCTTGATAACAATATTCAATTACAAATTTTATACAAATAAAGCGTAATTCTTAACAGATTCCATACACTCAAATTATACTGAGAGAGTGATGAAGAACAAGTTTCTTCACAGCAGTCTATTAATATAAGTAACTGTAAACATCACACATTGTATTACAATGATCTATGCACTTCAAAATTACAGTAGCTGTAAGTTTAAAAAAACAATGTCAAACAGTACCTAAGAGGATAGGAAAGTTCAGAATTGATCAAAACAGTAAGATTACTCAAACTGCACAGCTGTAGGCATAAATGCAGACTCCACTTTCTCTGTCAGAATTAGCCCACCTTATGTGAAGGAAAAATTTCTAACAATTTCTGTTTAACATGGAAACAAGGCACCTCACTGTTATAAAACAAAAAGGGCGTTCAGGAACACTACAGTACATTACAGGGATGACAATTTAAGACTGCAATTTACATGTACATTTAAATTTGCAGTTGATACATTTAAGTGGGTCAATGTACTCTACATACACGTATACAGTGTCCTCCAAAAACCTGTTGTCATATAGCAGAGGCCTTGAACTTTAGCTTTGTCCAACACGTTTTTACATCTTCAATCTAACGTTTTGAGTGGGTTACCAGTTCATTCACACTTCAGTTATGCAACCAGTTTAACCATGCTCAAAGGAGAAGAGTGTGGGTAAAATTGCTTTTATAAAGACCTGACAGATATGGATGTAAGTATTGCAGCTAATGCTACAAGCAATTCTATTCTTTCCTTTTTAATTTGGCATACTCATCTTGGAGATGTTTCCTGGTAGCTAGCAATAGTTTGCTGTCCTCAGTGAAAGAAGCCCTCCCAAAAACGATCATATCTTATTACTAGTTTATTACTAACTTCATGCTACTTGCAACTATCTCATTTCTGGTTGACGGATGAAAATCGCTATCTTTTTTCTATCCAAGAGGTTTTGTAGATAGAGGATAGCTACCTTTGGCATGGCTTAAAGCTAACTAATATCTATCCATCTGATAGTTAGGAAATAGATAGACTAGCTAAAAACTAGCTTCCTGTGTAGATAGTCAACGGATACTTAGATGCCCTATTTATCCACTAACTTGTCTATCCAAAAACCACCACTAATGTAGTAAGCCAAAACCTAGGCTGAAGACCAGTCCTTATATTGAACAATAAAACATTATCCTATCTGAAACCTACCTCTGCTGTAGTCAGTAAAAAGATAGCCTATCTGAAAACTGCCCATCACTCATATCGCACTGTGATAACCTACCCAAAAGCCAGAGATAGTAAAAAGATAGCAGCCAATCTAAAAATTATCCATCACTCATGTACATGTAGCACTTTAATATCAACCTAACCAAAAGCTTTCTTAGTCACAGGTGGTGAAAATATCGCTAACTATTGAAACCTCTTCATTACTCATTTTATATGGAACTTTGATAACTGCTGTTGAAATCCTAAACCTAAGCGAAATCTCTGTATTTACATAGGAAAATGTATAAATAACCCATAGTTTTATTTAAAACCGCTACAGTTGTACATTAAAATTTAATACCAAAAACCAGGCACATCCAGATGCAAAAGGAGGACAAAATCTGGCTGGAAATGAGTTTCCATTATGTTGCGATTTATCACAAAGCTTACTTGTACTTAAATTTAACATATATCTTTCTAAAATCCTGTTTGAAACACTTCTCAGCTACTTAAATTGGAGTCTAGTCAATGTTTACATTCTTCTGCAATCTTTGCCCGCCATTTTGGTGTTTCCGTCCGATCCCATAATCCTTCGGTTAATCTGATAAATGAATACTTTTGACCAGCAGATTCCCATTCCAAAGAAGTCGGTTATTTGCGCGCAATTTCGAATCCAACATTGTCAATAGCAGCAAGATGCATGGAATGATTTGTCCAAGTTCAAATGAGTATCTTGAAATTGCTTCGGTGAAAGAAAGGTAAGTCGCAGAAAAGTAAGTATATCATAATTGTTGCTCAACATTACAGTTAGCTGCTCAATCTTTGAATCGAAATCAATGTTGTGGCTGAAGAAATTTCGTTGTTATATTTATTTCGCGATCACTGAAACACAAGAAAAACGTTTGTTCTCCTGATTTTATTAGCACCAGTAACGAAGAAATTATTCACACGCATTTCCTATGTATGAAATGCTTGCATAATAGCTTGTTAGTGTACTTTTTTAAGAGGTAACTTAAAGTTTACACTGAATTGACTTGAAGCTACAGATCACGCTCGATACACTTCACTACCGCATTGCCTACATACTGCTCATTATTCTTTACAAAAGAATATACTCCCGATCAATTGATTAATGAAAAACAATGTTAATTCTACCGCTGTTTATAAGAATATTTAGCTTCAATTGCTTCATTGCAGAGCAGAGGAAAAAACAAAAAGGCAAGAATAGCGGCCCTCAATCCGAAACGAACACATTAAAGCAGAAAACGGAGGTGGCGTAGACGGCAGCTGAGTCTTGATTAAAATTCTTGTTATCTTTGATGTGAACTTTAAATAACAGCTTGTAATTCTGGAACCTAAATTCATACCTTTTTGAATTGAAAATAAAACCTTTCACTGTCCGGCATGAAACTGCAATTTTTGTCTCGATCCTTTGGCGTGGTTTCAAATAGTTAATAATAATGACCTATCTGTGAATATTTCATTTGTGTACTTTTCTGATGTCCTTTCCTCTGTGATCCATTTTGCCTGTAATGTGTTTAAAGTTACTATCCAATCGTTACTTTTTAGCTATCAGACATCTAGTTAATTTCTTGTGAATTATAAATAGACGGCTATTTCTGTCCTGTCACCTGATAAGGGGGATCAGAAATTCTGAATCTTTTTGAGAATTTTAGGTAGATGACCGTTTTGTTCTGATAAGTTATGCACTGGGGGATCAGAATTTTTGAACCCCTTTAAGTCATGTGGGATTAGAAATTCTGAATTGTTGTAGAATTATAAATCGACAGCTCTTTCTTTCATGTTAGCAGATTTGGTGGGGGAGGGGGATCAGAAATTCGCAATACTTTTAGAACCATGAACAGATAGCCGTTTTTGTCCCGTGAGGTGATGGGAATCAGAAATTCTGAATGCATTTGGAATTATAAATAGATGACTGTTGTGCTCTGATGGGTTGTGGTCTGGGGATCAGTTTTCTGAATCTATTAAAGTCTTGGGGGATCAGAAATTCTGAATCCCTTTAGAATTATAGATAGATGACCTTTTTATTCTGATAAGTTGTGGGCCGGGAGATCAGAAATTCTGAATCTCTCAAAAAAGGAAAGCGCGATGAGTGCACGATCTTTTTTGCATTCACGATCTTTTTTACATAAATTGTACATTTTGGTGAAATTGGATGTATTGTCCCTGGCGGACTCAACTGAACACTTCTTTTTCTCCTTCCAATAAGCCAAAACCTTTCGGAAACACAAACTTTTTCGGCATCAAATACCAGTACCCTTCGGAATTGTTCCAAATTGGAATGCCACATTTTAGTTTGGAAGGCGTTGACTCTTGTAACTTTACTAATAAAGCTAATTGCATACTCCTAAAGTGGAAATACATGCGTACAAGACAAAAAGTATGCCATTTTTGGCGCTATGTTGGGAAAGCGAAGCCATTTTGTCTAGAAAGCTTCGTCCCGGTTACCCGGACCGGCTGGAGTGTTCATATTGGAAAATTTTAATCCCGGTTTCCGAGATCTCGGTAAACGGGCCAGCCCGGCTTCTCTTATTAACACATCGAAATTTTTACAAAAGAAAGAGTGGCGAGGTGAGATCCCGGAAACCACGCCAGCCCTGGTTGACCGGGCTCATATGAAAAGGCTCTTAGACTACTCTAGCCCGGTTACCGGGACAAAACAAAACATAGTCTTTGCAAACACAACTTTAACCCACCAAACGGAAATAACACCAGTTTTTAAACTCTCAGCTGGACAAAGAAGTTGAACTCAAATTTCAATACTTACTGTTCTGCTGTTATTTCTATTCTTTGTTTATATTATTGTAGTAATTCATAGATAAATCTTGTTAATTAGTTGAATTTACTTTTTTTTTATCACAATATGGAACTATTAAGCTGGAAATTAGTTAACACTTCCACCCCCGAGATCTAAAAGCTAATTCTCCTAACCGATGACCATACATTAACTTTGCTTCTCAGGAAAATTTGGTATTATATGAGAACAATATCCACCAGATGACAGCCCTTCTACTTGACAATGTATCCAAATTGTAATAAAAATTTATCAAGTGACCAAGTGATCACTCCTGGGAACAGGGTTATGTAGTTCACATTTGATTTGTTTCAGATTTGTTCAAGAATATTAACTAGGTCAGCACCGTGTATCCTGTGTGTAGCCCTACCCTTCCGATTCCCAAGATGAAACAGAAGAATGTTCCTTCCTGCCATTTCCAGTGCTCTTTGAGGCTGGGTACAGGTGGCAATCATAAACCACAGTTAGAGTTTAAAGGATCTTTAAATGATATTGCTGTCAATTACATTTTATTTAGATTAAACTTACGCGTTGCAACAAGCAAGTTAAAGTTTGAGTTCCACGTCAAAGACCATTCATTACTAGGTCAGTGAAGATTCTCCTGTAAACAATCCCTTCTCCCGCATGACAAGAGTAAACTGGATCAGGAATGTTAAACTGTACTTCCTTCTCCTTCATAAGTTCAATTTGAGTCATGACTAAATCCTCATCGACGTTTAAATTATGTTTCTCACAATAATTGTGCAATACAAAACATGCATAAATAACTGTTGGAAGGGCCTCAAGCTTGAAGTCCATTTTTGTAGTGAGAATGGCCCATCTTGCCTTGAGTCGCCCAAAAGCGCATTCGATTTGGTTTCTGGCGGAACGCAGCGTGTTGTTAAAAATGACTTGTTCGTTGCTCGTACATGCGTCGTACTCTTTCATACAGAAAGGAAGCAGTGGATATGCTGGAACACCAATGAGATAATTCGGT
Source organism: Orbicella faveolata (assembly GCF_042242905.1). Lineage (NCBI taxonomy): Eukaryota > Metazoa > Cnidaria > Anthozoa > Scleractinia > Merulinidae > Orbicella > Orbicella faveolata. The sequence goes on along the minus strand of NW_028301563.1, from coordinate 8,423,685 downwards.
ATTTTAACACTTCCCTCAAATGGAGTTTGGAATGCACTTAGCAATTTGCTGCTTCTTCGTTTGGCATGGATAGAGGAATTGAATTGACAAAAACTTTTGCATCATGCGCACTTCCTGGCCACCTGCATTCAACATCTATAATGAAAGCTTCGTAGTCACACACAGCCCGTACACTTAATGAAAAGAATTGTTTGTAGCAGAAAAAATCTTGTGAGTTCTCTGAAGGGCATTCAATTGGAATATGAGTCCCATCAATGCAACCAAAAGCTTGTGTCATTCCAAATTTTGCTTAAAACTCTGCTACTTTTTCCCTCATGCTTTCTTCATTCTCTGGAAGATGGAGATATTTTGGGCCAAGATAGTTTGAAATAGCCTGACAAACCTCACTTACAGCAGCTGATGCAGTGTTGAGTGCTATTTCAAAACTATTAGTCATTCTCAGAGATCCGGTGTCTTTTAAAAAATACATGCAACTGCTACCTTTTTTCCGCACTCAATGCCCTGTGATTAGGTGACTTTGCCCTGGTGAAACGTAATGCCTCAGCTCCGATGCTAGGTTCACAAAACAAGCCCTCGACATTCGAAAGTTTTCTTTCCAACATTATCTTCAGGTTCTACTCTGGTCCAGATGTTTCTTCACCACAAATCAGCTCGACCAGGTTTGTGCCAACAACTTAACTTACTTCGCTTACTTCGCTTACAATGAGCCTTGCCTGCTGTATTTTCCACAGCAGAAGAAAGCCATTCAGCTGTAGTAACATAGCAACGATAGCTGACAACGCGAAGGGTACGAACAATACAACTGTAGGTGGCGCCATGTTAAACTTTGTTTACCGATTTGAATTTCGCGCTTACACTCGTTCTCAAAGTCTTAGGCTGCGTGGGATTCCCGCGGGTATTTTTATGGGCCTCTGACGTTCTTTCATCTCAGTAACTGGGATGAAATTCCCTATATGAACACAAGACAAAATCCGTCCCGCTCACCGGGCCAGCCCGGTAACCGAGCTTATATGAAGAGGCCCTGTAGCTAAGACAATTGGTATTGGCTCCGGCCGGGGTATTTGCGTCAAAGAACTGGAAAGTTTACTAAAGTTCGCTTGAATGACGAAATTTCACTTTCTAATGATAAATATTCAGTATCAATAATTAATTTCAGGCAGACACGAATAATTATAATATGTATGTTTGTTTCTTTAATAGAATTTGACAACTTGTTCCGTGTTTCTATCGAGTTATAGAAACACGAACGTAAGTTTGGGAGAAAGAGAAATGTTCTGGGAACGCGAGTCGACTCGTGTTTCATACTGAAATCGATAGAAACATGAAGAGTATTTTTCTATTATTTTTAGCAAATTCCGCGACCAAAAAAGTAAAAGAAAAAAGAAAACAACTTGTTTACTTTGATCATCCAAAGGTAAATTCTCTTTGCTCGGATCATTATTACGTCAACGGCTCCTGCTAGTTTTGTGTTCTTATCGAGTTTTAGTTTAAATCTGCTAGCGTTCTATCACGAATGCCATTACGCTACTCACTCTCTATTGAGAGAAATTGTTCAATAGAAACACGATTTTAAACCAAGCAACCCGTTTGTTTTATATGGGCTATTTTCTAAACGAAATTGAAACATTTTACGTTGGTATTTTAACATTAACAGCCACATATCTCAAGTTTATTAAGTACAGTTGGACCAGGCTAATTCGAACTGGGTTATTTCGAATTCCCTGTTATTCCGAACTCGAAACCATTTTCTTTGGATTTGTCCCTCAGTCATTTACTATCTGCTATTTTGAACTCTCGCTGTCTCGAACTATTTTTCGTTTCCCCTGGGATTCGGACAAGAGGGGATACATTTTGAAAACAGAATGTAGCTCGGCTAGAAGTTTCGACCATTCTCTCTATTTTCTTCGATACGAAAGTTTGAATGTAGCAGTTAGAGGCTGAATAGAATTGAAACTGATATTTGGTGTCGTAATGAAAGAAAAGTACACATTTATCACTCTAGCAAGGCGATTCACTTGCCCTTGCCACACGCGGTTTGCTAACGTGAAGGACACAGGATAATAATTACGTCACTATTGATAACAAGATGGGTTCCTTATATCAAGGACCTATTTATTCCATTACATTAACAGCAACGAATTTTAGAAAGAATGTTCCCGTCAAAGGTGTATTATATTTAATAGAGTACTATAAATTTAAGAAATTGATTCGCTAATGACTTCCAAGGAATTATTTTAAACAGCGGGTAGCTCTAGAGACAAGATGCAATAAAGGTGATTATGATATCACTGAAATAAATTTCGAAATTTTCTTTTCTCCAAATACCCAAACAACGGCATTTCCTGATTCTCGAGGATATCTACAGAACTTGGAAATGGAATTTTAAGTAATAATAATTACACAGTCGGACCAAACCGTTCCTTTTGATTCAAACAAAAGTATTACTGAGGTTTTATGGCGTGATGAAAAGCACACGGTCACCTTGGGCTTGATTTGCTATTTGAAGCTTTTCTGCCTGACAACATTGTTATTTTAAAGATAAATTAGACTTTTCTTTTAAGTATCACATAAATGTAAAGGCGAAAGGAACAAACCAACCAAAAAATAGCCTACTCACCTTCGCAATTCACTTCTGCCGTCAGTTTACACAACAGGAAGACAATAAGAGTGCTGTAGTCCATGTTGAAAATTACATTGATAGTCTTGTCGCGAGAGATAAACCTCTGACTAGTACATCAATGATAAATATTAGCTCGCGTGGATAGCTCCACGAATTAACTGAAGTGTCGGTTTAAAACAGAATCCACGAGGAAACTGAAAACGACGACAGGACGGACAAGTCTTTTAACGCAGTGCACTGAAGTTTGAGCCAATAAAGCTGTTGTTTTGACAAGCATGCCACATCTTGCTGAGAAGTTCATTTCAAGCCTCCGTTTTGTTATGTATTATTAATGAGGTTCGCTTTGTTTCGGTTAGGATTTTGTAAAACAGGCTCCTGGATGGCTAGAGACGACAGGGTTAATTAAAAGACGGGAAGCTTAAAATAAACGTTTTAAGAGACAAGGTTATCAAGACGCAGTTGGTGGGAGAGAAGAGGAAATTGAAAATGCTTAAATTGCATAAAATAGAAGGTCATTGTGATCGTTTTGCGAAGCCCAGGGTTTAAATAATTAAAATTTCCTTAACTGGTTAGAACACATACCGTTTTAAGGACGGTGCCTACTAAATAGTAAGGTGTTTGCGCCAGGTTATGACCACGCGAAAAAGAGTAGATCTTTGCAACACGCATTTTTTTCAAGATAATTAGCCTTGAATGTCAACAAAATGTTGACATCTGCATTTCTCTTAAAGAGGAAAGAAATGATATTTCTTTACAGATTTCCTTAGAAAAGCAAACCCATTTATAAAGGTCTTGAAACTGCATGGTAAATGGTAATATAAAAACCACAGTTTGGTATGTTTTTATCAACAAAATCGTTGCAAGAGCGCTTTTAGGACCTCTGGCAGCCTTCCTCTGGTTCAGCTAAAATGCAGTCTAAATACCTTTTGCTCACAACCAGAAACTAATCACGAGTTGAATAGGCTTGCCACTTCCATTTCATAAGAAAAATGTAGGGGTAGCCACGCGCTTTTTAAAGTTAGTCATCTTTTTTGAAAGCTTTTACGGTACTCATTGCATTTTTTCCTGTCACCTCCCCAGTAAGTAAACCATTTGCGTATCTCGCACTTGTTTTGCGAGCGTACCACGCCATCTGCACGTATATATTTACAGTTGAATTTCAGTATAATTTTTTGACAGATAACAGCTAGTTTTTCAGCTGGAAGACGTTAATAGTAAGTGGTTAGGGATGTGCTGCTATTTGGCCACAGTAGAAAAATCTTGCTTTTATATTTGTCTCTTACTTGGTAGCGTAGTTGATTACGTCAGTGTCAACCCAGCGCGCTCGTGTTGCTTAAACCATGCCTTGCGTGATGCGCAGAACGTGTGCGCACTAACAAACATAGTCAACGTCCTTAATATGCTGGTTTTGGGATTTTGGTATTACCTCAAAAGAATATCCTTTGTTTCAGGCATTTTTTCTTTTCTCGTCACCTGTGTCTCATTGATTCCCCTAGGAGAAATTTTTACGATACCCATTACATTACCTTAGGAGAAATTTGATTTCGATCACTCTCGTGTTATATTAGTAAAATTCGTAGTACAATTCGTCTATCTGATCTCGACCAAGGTGTCTAAATGAGTCCGGTGAATTTAATGCAGGGGGTAACCCGACGATGAACTAATCCATCCAGGAGGGGAGCGGGAAGATGAAAAATACTCCAAGTCACTCTATGCTACGGAAACTGGCATATGCTTGGGTGTTCCGGTTTATGGGACCGCGCTAAGAACCAATCAGATTGCAGGATTGGTTACCGTGCCCTCTTGGGAAAAAAAATAAAGTGTAGTCATTTGCCCCAACTTATAGATCAAGTAAGAGGAACAATTCTTTACACTGATTTCCAAATTCCTATCGATTCGGCAACAATCAGGAAAGCAGACCTTGATGTCTGTTTTTACGCCTTCTCCTTTGTATGGCAATCTGTTGCTCTCAACATTCAACCATACTGGAAATTGTGATTTTCCTATTGGTGGACACTTGGTTGGCATTCTTGTTCCTACAGCTCCTTGGAAACGATACCAGTTTTCCGTAAAACTTTCGCAGGCCCTGAAATCTGTGTTTGGTTTCTGTCAAGATCGTCTGGAGTCTGGTAACCATGCCAGGGATCAACTGAAAGAAAATACATTTATAAACGGTTTCTTGTCTTTCTTGTTATGTTCTTGCTCATTTAGTTCATATGTCTTGCCCATGAACGGGGCTCGTCAATTACCATGCAAACCCAGTGATTTCGCATCTTTAACTTTTTCGATCGATTTGCCGTCGATCTCAATAGTAATTTGGTTATTCGAAACAGCATGCAATCGTTAGTTCTACCCAACTACCATAAATTTAAGTCTCGGCAACATTAAGGTTTAGCCTATTACTTACAAACCAGCAATTAAGCTTTATTAGCTCCGAGTTTAACGACAATTTCAAAGTCAGCTATTGTATCGGCAGCGTAGGTTACATTTGTGTCGTCAGCGAACATCATCGCGAGGCTGAACTGAGGCAAATGGGCAGATCATTGACGTAAACTAAGAATAGGAGTGGTCCGAGGTTGCTACCCTGTGGGACGCCACAAGAAACTTGGGCAACAACAGACAAATAGCCATTTATGCTGCATTTTTGGGTTTGGTCGCAGAGAGATGATTCAAACCATCTGAGACTGCTCGTGTCAACACCAGTTTATGAAGCTTCCGTATTAGGAGACTGTGGTCGATAGCATCAACGGATTTTTTGAGATCGATGAAGGTTACACATTAAATTCGCCGCTACACATTTAGACACTTTGGTCGAGATCAGAAGGAGATACCCCCTGATGGGTTCTGTCTTCAAATTTTCCAAGTGCATCAAACCTCGATAATACACAGCTAAAAGCATGAATCAATGGTTTTTTTTTTATTATAATCATAAAAATTACAATTTCCTCGATTGTGATTGGTTTAAAAAACTCCTATTTTCCATTAATTCACTTGCCAAGTTGTTATCGGGAAGTTTGTCATTGGACAGTTCAATAAGCCAATCACATTCAAAGTTGTAGTTTAAATCAACCAATCACTTTCAAAGTTGAAGTTATGTGCGTGCATGCGCTTGCTTTTGTGTTTTCGGCGCCTAATTGCCGTTAGGAGGCGCGGTGGCCTTAGAATGTTTACATCTCCTTTGTAGATATTTTAATGCAAATTTTCCCTTTCTTTCATAACTTGGCTATTCTTCTTTTCTCGCAAATTGTAATTTTTATGATTAATTGGTAATAAGACTTCTTGTCATCCAATTCGATCTGTAATCATACTCATGATAAACAAATCGGACTCCCGCTGCGCTGTCGTCCCATTTTGTCATCACTCTTACGATAACCGACCGAATTGGACTCCACCCAGTCATATTACCATTACTTATTAACATTATTATTATTATTATTACTATTATTACTATTATTACTATTATTACTATTATTACTATTATTATTATTATTATTATTATTATTATTATTATTATTATTATTATTGCCAAGGAGGAATGGAAAGGGCAAGTTTGCTCACGGGCCGATTGTGTCTGATTCGATTATAATGCACACTTGCACCAAAAACAAGCAGCTTTATTTGCATGTTCAAAAATTCTCACAGTAATTATTGCAAAATTAAACAACTTACCAAAACCAGAAATGACACTAATGTAATAACTGAAATTATATCAGTCTGAGTTTGATAATAGATTATTGCGTAAATCTAAGCATGACAAAATGAACTTTTCCAATTAAACTCTAACGAAATAATTAGGATAATTTATTAATTTTTTGGTATTTTCTTATGGAGATAATTAAGTCATCGATGTTTTATTTTACCGTAAAACGCAACCCTAAAAATTGAGTATTTAAGGCAATGGAAAAGGAAATGAACGTAATCTTTAATTTGATTCAATCGACAAGCGGGACAGTGTTTATCAACCCTTGTAATTTGATCATATCTTCCAGTTTGCCTGTACAGTCTAAATAGCAATGTGTGTATTTGTTTGTTGTGGTATAAAATTCTAGTTTTCTAGGGTGCTAAACAGTATGTTGTCAATACGAGATATCTCATTTATTTATTTATTTATATGCATAATTTATATACATGTCTGGATTTATGAAAACGGTGTCAAAGACTTATTAATTTTTATTTATTTATTTATTTATTTATTTTGCTTTCGCGATGACAGCTGTTTTTAAAACTTACCAGGCATGAAATATAGAGAACTTCTTGCCGCATGTTTCATTCATTTAGCTATTTTTATTCATTATTTATCGGAAAGTCAGCTCTAGGACAGAATTGTATCAAGACTATCAGTGACAAGTCAAATTCTGTAGCTATGTTTTTGCGAATCCAGACAGATATTGAAATTGAATGTCACGTAAAGGCCACTTTTTCTCTGAAATATGAAGGTAAATAATCGATTCCACTACTTACCATGCTTTTGTCGCCATGATTGGCTAATTTAACCCAAAGACAAGACATAGTGAGGTCCTTTACGTGAAATCGCAGAGGCCAAGTCTGTCTAAATTAGTGTGGCGAATCAAATGATAAATGATCAATTTAAGCTCTAATTGTATAGGCATGGTATGGACTCCATTAAGAGTACACGAGGTAGATAGCACTCTCAGTACGACATGGCCATATTTATGTACACTATTATTATTATTACGAGGCGACATGGCGACAAGAGCATGGTAAGCAGTGGAATTAGTTATTTACCTCTATATTTGAACGAAACATTTATAAATACTGTATATTAAGTAAAAAGGCAAATAAACAGAATGAAACTATCCATATTATTATCATTATTATCATTATTATCATTATTATCATTATTATCATTATTATCATTATTATCATTATTATCATTATTATCATTATTATCATTATTATCATTATTATCATTATTATCATTATTATCATTATTATCATTATTATCATTATTATTACTTTCATAAATTTAGATATTGTTACATAGAGGATATTACATGACCGCGCGGAGATACGAAATGTTTCCTCGAGTGTTGTAAAATACTTGTTTATTTATATATTTATTTATTTATTTATGTGTTTATTTACTTAAATATTAATTCATTTATTACATTTAACCTAAATTGCTTAAACAAAAGTGATTAACATTACAGGAACAGGAGATGGACGTTACCAAAAGCATAGCAGCGCCATACTAGGAAAATCCCCTGAATAAATATTTTAAACTACTTATATATACATATGTACAGTATTAAAAAAACAACAACAAAAACCAAACAAAAACAAAAACAAACAATATTTTTAGTCCAGGCCCCCTCTGGATATCAGCCTCGTCGCTTAATGGGCCACCCTGGCTAAATAAAGTTTACCTTTACCTTTACCTTTACCTTTACCTCTAAAAATCTAGATTAACCGAAAAAACAAACAAACGAAACAAAGGAAGAAAAAATCTCACATTACTCCAAGAAAACTTCTAACCTTTCACGATTGAGAGCAGCGAACGAGTGAAATATTTTTCAACACGAGAAGAGAAATTTCGTATCTTCAAGCAGCCATGTAATGCTCTATTTATTATATACACACCAGTGAAATACCAAACAATTGCGTCTTTCGCTGCGAAAGACGCAATTTATAATGTACTCATAGCAATGGTGATTTTTTTCACATGTGAAGACAACATGTTTTTGCACGAAAGATCTCCTGGTATTTTCTTGGTGTTTTTATGATAAATGGGGTTTTTTCCAATGAGGTTAACTTAGTGTTTAATCTTATCTTTAGATAAGAGAGTATGGTAAAGATCTCGCAAATTATAGACTTCGGACATCCTCGTAACACTGCTTGTAGAAACTACTTTTGCCAGGGAAACGAAGCCTGCCGATTAGTTATATGTATATTATAAACAGCCCCGACATTAAACGGTGGATGGCACCCCTTCCCGGGGTTTTCGCTCCGTTAAGGCACAGCAAAATAAATTAAGATTGACTAGATAGCCCTAAGCTTGCTCTACAAGATGATACAATGTTTTGAAAATGGACGAGCAACCAGCATAAGTCATAATTAAAATTTAAAAACGTCCTCTGGTTAAAACAGTTTTAGAAATGAGCATTCGATTGCCAATCTGCAATCTTTTGCAAATAGTGAATAAAAAGTACAATCGTTGAAATATATGCGGTAAAAAGTGTGAAGTAGAAAAAAATACACTAAGAACAAAAAGATACTTGTGAGGAAATAAAATGCAGATATGGGGTTCATAAAAGAATAGAATATTGTCCAGGTAATGGTTTTGAGTTATCGCCAGATTCAGTTGTAATTGCGGTATGCTGGTACACAATTTTAGTTGGTTATGACGTCATACAACGTAAAAGACGTCACTTGAGCTGCCATCTTGGATCCGCCATCTTGGATTTCACTATTTTCTTAAGAGGTCAAGAAATATCGGAAGTTATTACAACATCAAACCAGAATGCTAACGAAATTTACAATTCGTTAATTACTGCAATTTGATGAACAATAGTGGGAAAAATACAGAATTATGTCAAAAAGTTGATTTTTGGCCAAACGCACATGAAGTTTCTAGTTGGCGACGCCAAAAATGCTGGAGACACAATCGACCTATCAAAATTTCCCCGGAGGATGAATGAAAATGTAGTGAAGCCTTGGGACCGATAACTCATAGCTGCCGGATTTTATCCCAGCTTCTGTAGCATGAAGCGGCTGGGAGTATTTCTACTCCCCCTGGACGGGATGCTACCTCATCGCAGGCCACTCCCCCGTAATTTGTTAAGTTTCCCCAGCAATTCGCCGGTACCCATTTATACTCCTGGGTGGAGAGAGGCACTGTGCGAATTAAGTGTCTTGCTCAAGAACACAACACAATTTCCGCGGCCAGGGCTCGAACCCGGACCGCTCGCTCCGGGGCCGAGCGCACTAACCATGAGGCCACCGCGCCTCCCGGAGGAGAAATGATGATGAATGAATTGACACTTTTACTTATTTAATGAACAGCGACTGAAAGTTTCAACCCCTTAGAGTGCCCCTAGAGTAAATCGTCGTTTCAAAACTTAAGGGAGGGTTGGCATTCAGCCAGCCCACTCCCCCACTACCCTAAGTAATCTCTACATTAACGAACTGTCTCGAGAAATGTTGTCCTACAAAAGCATAAAGACGTACTGTACAGTCCTGCAAATGATCCTGTTTTCGAAAATTGTGGTTTAGGTATATTATATATTTATTTGCATACCGTAAGCGTAAAGCTGTCGCCTTTACACGTGCAATTTTTTTGCTGTCAATCATCACCACCTCTGTGCCAAGAGCTACGCAAAAAATGTAGTCAATTTACTCGAGAGTTCTCAGTTGTTCCCAAATTTGAAAACATAGTGAGCATGCTGTGTTAGAATTCATCGCAGGTGTCCCGATAAAGACCTTCGAAGAAAAACCTATCTGAACCATCATTCTTAAAGTGGCAAATTTGCATTCAAATCGGTTAAATACTGTATATTTTGCTTCGTTACTTATAGCAGCTGCTGCATCTGTATTAGTAAGTAAAACAAAATACATTATATAGTTAATACCACTGCCCAAATTCCTGACTCCAGAATTTCATCTTTTATGCTGACGTTTGCGGTAAAATTGGGAATCATTTTAAGGTCCGTGCAGTACGTGACAATGGTGAGATAAATTGCTGTCAGTGATTGTTGGCAAACGCATCACGGTGTTTAAGCCCGATAAAAGGAAGCATAATATATACTTGTGTCTGTGATTTATCCTTCCTTCTCGCTGAAAATTAAAGTCAAGGGTGCTAGCTCGAATAATCATAAGTAACCACCTCTACCCATGATATCTTTTGGTATTGTTGCCTATACGCTTTTGTGCTTCCCTAGGACAACCTTCCTCGAAACGGCTGTATTTAAGAAAAAAAAGAAAGAGGCCGTGGTTGCTTGGTTTAGTTAGTGCCATAGTAACGGTGCGGACAGTCTGGTATTTGATGCAAATAATAGATCAAGTAGGAGGAACAATTCTTTACACTTATTTTATATTCGTCCTGGCAACAATCAGAATTCTGCAAAGGAAGGCAGACTTTGATGCCACCTTTTACGCCTTCTCCTTTGTGTGGCAATCTGTTGTCCGTAACATTCAACCATACTGGAAATGGTTCACCTCTTATTTGTGGACATTGAGTTGGCAATTTTGTTCCTGCATCTCCTTCGAAACGATACCAGTTTTCCTGAAAAATTCCGCAGTCCTGGGAATGAGACCTGTCTGCATTAGCCAGGTTTCTGTCAGTAGTGTTAAAAGTGTGGTATCCATGGCAGGGATCAACTAAAAGAAAATACATTTATAAACGGTTGCTTGTTACTATTATATCAGAGTAGAAAAAAAAAATGAAATAAAGTAATAATAATAAAAAAAAATAGCGAGATCGAGCTCGCCTCATGCCTGTAATAACCATGTTATTTGAAATAAATAGATCATAACGATATTTTGTAGCAATCTTTTTAGAGAGATTTTCCACATTGCAGACTTGTTTTCTTTAGATGAATGTAAAACTAAATAATTTAATTGCTTAACTGGTCTCCTGTTCCATTAGATGTACAATGGTCACAGATAGAGCGGCATAAAAAAGAGATGAACTGCAACCATTATGTTAAGTTAGTAAACTAGACTGGGCAGCTTTTACGTGCACAATGCGCGCGTGGGATCAGGCAACTTCAGTCTTCAACGCAGACACCATATAATCAACTTGTTAAAGGCACTAAGAAATTGTTCATTTATTAACAATGAATAATGATATTTTGATTTCTACTTTGTGATATCAAAGCATTATTATTAATAACCAAAGAGGATGAAATTGTTGCTGGAATCAAATTATTTTTGAACTCAAGGGGTGCAGCATGACTAAGGTCGGTCCAGGTAAGAGCATTTGTTTTGTTAACCTTATTTTTAATAATATTAAACAATTCCGTGCTATTTAAATTAAACAACAAATCACTTATCAATACTATAACACAATCAAAAAAAGTTTTGGTAGAAGATTTGGGAACTGTTGATACAGATTTCTTTGTAATAATAAAGTGTATTATCGTTTGTCTCACGATGTAGTCACTTGAGATGTTGATCGCGACGTTTCGACTGTTTACTACTAGTCTTCTTCAGGCGATAAGGTCGACTGATTGCACGGTATCATTTATATCACAAAGGTCGCTTGTGATTGGTGCATTTCGATCCTCCTATTGTTCCATTGTTCCGGCGAGTAGCTGTTCCCTCAGTGGTCCGCTGTTGTACTGTTCTCCTGTTGTTGTGTTTCTTGATCGTGGGTATCCATGCTTCAGGAATTTCAATTCCACTATCCCTGTTGATGTTATTAGGGTGAAGTCTTATGTGAATAGCTTCCTTGACCCTACGTGTGTACCAGTGAGGATCTCGATCAATAAACTTGACCTCATTCCAGATAGGATAGTGGCCGGTCTCGTGGGTGTGTTCAGAAACGACGGAGGTCTGGGTACGGGCGAGTCGTATATCCCTGTCGTGTTCTTTGATCCTCTCCTGCATAGATCTCCCTGTTATAATGTTACAGCAATCCTTAGTTGACGCAAAGTTTTCACGAAACTCTCACCATCACTTTGAAAGTTCGGAATAAAACAGAGAATTGATGGTGTAATCGTTAATGTCAAAGTTGCAGTTGAAAAAGAGAAGTTCTCCCGATTTAACCAGAAGATGTGGGAAATAATATTTCCACGTACATTTTCGCTGAATATCCTTTTTAACCAGGCCAGACGCAAGGATTTTTTTATCGTATATCCCAGGTCTATCATTCTCAAATCACCCTTCTAAAACTTATTAATTGTCGATAATCTAGTAACTTTGTGCGTACCATTCCATAACAATTTATACGGTAATCGATTCAATTCATTGACCACGTCATTTGGGATTGGCATTAATTAACGAAGCTACATAGACAAAGTCAAAGATAAATAAAGTTTTACTTATGACAACTTTACTATAAATAAATAACCCTCTGGTGGACCAGACGTTAATTAGCTTCTTTATCTTGTCTAAATTTTCAATGAAGTTCTTTTCAAACAGCAACTTTTGATCATAAGTATACAAGATCTCAAGGGTCTTAATTGACTATCTTGGCCATTTAATACCTATTAAATGTTTTTGTTGTTGTTGTTGTTGTTGTTGTTGTTATTCCTGGAGGACCCAATATACATGCACATGCCTTCAGTTTTGGTCAAATTTATCGTTAAGCCGGATGCTGTCTTAAATATTTCCAGTAAATCGAAAAGTACGTGAGCTGAGCTGACCCTTGCAAGATCTGCAAGTTTAATGGAATGGTTAATAAATCAAACCTCTTTCCTTTCTCTGATTTTAACTATTTTGTCCCCTATCCATCGCTTGCTCTGCTTTGGAGCATTTCTGTACGTCTTCAAATTTTTATTATGTTCTTTCATCAATATTATTCTATATTATTATTTTCTTTGTATTCAGATCGTCCATCACAACATTTTTGTCGTGTCTTCTGTCGTGTCTGTGGACATATTGCCTTGAAACTTACTGAAACTGAGTTGAAATGTAATCTTTTTAGCTTTTCCTCGTTCGTCCCGTCATTGGTTGGCGTATATACTTGTACCATCGTCAACTCTTTGCGTTTTGTATGAACTCGACCCGTAAAAAATCCTCTTGCTGATCGGTGGTTATTGGCTCTGTTTGCTGTTGTGCTCACTATAGTATTTTCTCGTGGCACCTCCTCTCGTCTCCCAGGTACATCACTGTCTCTCTACTTTGCAGTGTTTCTGAAATCATCCATTTCCACTTACTCTCCTTTGTCTCTGGCACTTTTATTCTTTATTATCCCAGCTACTTGGCCACTTCTGCTGCCCTTCCTTTTTCACCATAGTTCTCACGTTCTAACACAAGATGTAAGTCCGATGCTTGGGGGCTATCATTGAATCAAACGGCCTCTAGTCATTTCGCCCTATTTAGTTCAGGGCGTCATTACAGCCCAAGGGGCGACACCGCCGGCCAGTTTGTCCTGCATCGTTCCACGAGGCAAGGTCGTTAACCCTGCGCCAAACTCGGAAGACCGAGGAATCACTCTTCATCCAATGTTTACCCTTCGCGCTGTTGGACATGGGGAATCCTAACAGGAGTGCACTACCCCAGCTGACATAGCTCTAGGAGTCATAAAGAACAAACCACCTCGGTCAGGTTAGGTGGTTACCCCATCCAGAGTAGCATATCTTAGGAGATCGATTTGTCTTCGGAGGTTTCTCAAGCGACCAATCTTCTCCGTCTACCCACTCGTGTCCCTCGCGCACGAACATCAAGTTGTTTGTCTGTGTTTTCCGAACAGATCAATTCCGGGTACTACATTATAATCTGGTTTCACATGTTTTGTGTAACAGTTGAATATATGATATATACTGGCAATGCGTAGATAAATAAACAAGCTGACGAGTTGTGAAAAACGAATGAATTAATGTTTTAACTGAACGAAAGGCCGTAACAGGATTTGTTATATTTGACGCTTGCATATGGTGTTAGACTACGAGTAGTGCCTCTTTCGCTTAGTCCGTCGTGCGTGACCCGAAAGAAAACCGCGAGAGGAAAATAGCCGCGCGAGTTCACGCGGCCGTTTTTTTCTCGCGGTTTATTTATGGTCTCGCTCGACGGACTAAGCGGACGAAGCGGACTAAGCGAAAGAGGAACTACTCGTAGTCTAATGTTGTGTTTACTAAGTATGGAGATTTCCTCAATTTATTGCGTTTGCTAAACTGCTCGGGAAAATGTATTTAAAGGTCAGGTATAGCTAGGGTCGATAAAATGACTGCAAAGCCGTCGGTAAAAAATAATCAGTATTGAATTTGCATGCGCTTTAGGTTTCTACCGGCTTCTCGAGCGTGGGTAAATGGACAATCACCTAGGCGAACAAATGGCTAATCGAATAACAGAAGTCCTTACTAGACAAGAGCCAATGGATTGAAAGGTTATTAAAATGTGATAAGATGGAGAATGTTTACCTTCACAAGTTTCCCCATTGTCGTTGCTTGCGTATCCAAAAGCACAAGGGCATTTGAATGATCCTTCGGTATTACTGCACTCAGAATTCAGTTTGTTTACACAAACATGGCCTCCGGTAGCACACTCGTCGATATCTGAAAGGTACGATCGAATGCAAATGTTGGTAGTCAAATGATTGAAATCAGTGGAATCGTGATTGCATTAGGACTTGACATGCTGCTGAAATTTTATGTCTTTTGTGGCCTCTACAGCTCTACATCTTCGACTTATGCTATTGGCAAGTCAAGAAACCTTACTCTCAGTTCTTTTCTCCACAAGGGATTATAGATGTGTACAGGAGAATCGTTGACACTACTTGACGCAATGTTACCGCCAACGCCTTCCAAACTAAAATGTGGCATTCCAATTTGGAACAATTCCGAAGGGTACTGGTATTTGATGCCGAAAAAGTTTGTGTTTCCGAAAGGTTTTGGCTTATTGGAAGGAGAAAAAGAAGTGTTCAGTTGAGTCCGCCAGGGACAATACATCCAATTTTACCAAAATGTACAATTTAATGTAAAAAAGATCGTGCACCCATCGCGCTTTCCTTTTTTGAGAGATTCAGATTTTCTGATCTCCCGGCCCACAACTTATCAGAATAAAACGGTCATCTGTCTATGATTCTAAAAGGATTCAGAATTTCTGATCCCCCAAGACTTTAATAGACTCAAAAAACTGATCCCCAGTCCACAACCCGTCAGAGCAAAACAGTCATCTACTTATAATTCTAAATGCATTCAGAATTTCTGATCCCCATCACCTCACGGGACAAAAACGGCTATCTGTTCATGGTTCTAAAAGTATTGCGAATTTCTGATCCCCCTCCCCCACCAAATCTGCTAACATGATAAAAAAAAGCTGTCCATTTATAATTCTACAACAATTCAGAATTTCTGATCCCACATGACTTAAAGGGATTCAAAAATTCTGATCCCCCAGTGCATAACTTATCAGAACAAAACGGTCATCTACCTATAATTCTTTAAAGGATTCAGAATTTCTGATCCCCCTTATCAGGTGACAGGACAGAAATAGCCGTCTATTTATAATTCACAAGAAATTAACTGGATGTCTGATAACTAAAAATTAACGATTGGATAGTAACTTTAAACACATTACAGACAAAATGGATCACAGAGCAAAGGACATCAGAAAAGTACACAAATGAAATATTCACAGATAGGTCATTATTTATAACGATTTAAAACCACGCCAAAGGATCGAGACAAAAATTGCAGTTTCATGCCGGACAGTGAAAGGTTTTATTTTCAATTCAAAAAGATATGAATTTAGGCTCCAGAATTACAAGCTGTTATTTAAAGTTCACATCAAAGATAACAAGAATTTTAATCAGGACTCAGCTGCCGTCTGCGCCACCTCCGTTTTCTGCTTTAATGTGTTCGTTTCGGATTGACGGCCGCTATTCTTGCCTTTTTTTTTTCCTCTGCTCTGCAATGAAGCAATTGAAGCTAAATATTTTTATAAATAGCGATAGAATTAACATTGTTTTTCATTAATCAATTGATCGGGAGTGTATTCTTTTGTAAAGAATAAAGAGCAGTATGTAGGCAATGCGGTAGTGAAGTGTATCGAGCGTGATCTGTAGCTTCAAATCAATTCAGTGTAAACTTTAAGTTACCTCTTCAAAAAGCACACTAACAAGCTATTATGCAAGCATTTCATACATAGGAAATGCGTGTGAATAATTTCCTCGTTACGGGTGTAATAAAATCAGGAGAACGAACGTTTTTCTTGTGTTTTAGTGATCGCAAAATAAATATAACAACGAAATTTCTTCAGGAACAACATTGATTTCGATTCAAAGATTGAGCAGCTAACTTAAATGTTGAGCAACAATTATGATATACTTACTTTTCTGCGACTTGCCTTTCTTTCACCGAAGCAATCAAGATACTCATTTGAACTTGGACAAATCATTCCATGTTTCTTGCTGCTATTGACAATGTTGGATTCGAAATTGCGCGCAAATAACCGACTCCTTTGGAAAGGGAATCTGCTGGTCAAAAGTATTCATTTATCAGATTCACCGAAGGATTATGGGATCGGATGGAAACACCAAAATGGCGGGCAAAGATCGTGGTCAATGTTGTTAGGATTCGATAACAAAGCTCTCTGTTATTTTATAGCCTTGCTCTACGTTGGAAAGCAGTCACAAATTGTTTACAGATGTCCGTTGTTATTCCAGTTGAGTCAAATCCTAGTAAAGGTGGAAAAGTATGAAGTTTCGTCGGCAAAACAGTGTGGTAATCAAACTATTTGCCAGCAGCTGGCGGTTTCTCTTACACTCGTCAGGTTTACAGAAAGCTTATGGTCCCTGCAGCTTTCCAAGGTAAACTGATTTTCTTGCATAATTTGTGAAGGTTCTTGAAATACTTGAAACGTTCTGGTCGGTTAAATTGATCGTGGAAGATTACAGAAGATGCAGATGCTTTAACACACTGTTAAGTCTTGTTGATTTCGTGAATGCAAATGTTCATTTCCTAAAGGAGTTATGAAAGCAACTGTATTCAACACAACAATATACGAACAATTTCGCGTTGGGAAAATCATTCATTATAAAAGTACAGTAAGTGCAATAAATGTGAGCTCTCTCATGTAGTTTACATATACTTCATATAGCTGGTGTATATCTTGTCTAGGATCAAGTGGGCATACATGTATGTATTATACAACACCTAAAACACAAGATATCAAAAAGCAACATCCTTCACCTTTTTGATTTTCAGGTTGATGGTGGTGCTCTTGAGGTTATGTTAGATGTGCATGTTACATTATCAAGACCTTTTGTTTGCTACTTATTACTTGAGTTGCAAAAGACTGATGTTATTTTCATTAGGGTGGTTGAAGTTCTCTTTATTTGGGCAGTATTTCGAAGGTTTTTTTTATAATTTGGCATTTCGTTATGCAAATAGAGGTTATTTAGAACAGCAGATATAATTCACAGCTAGGTTACGGAAAATTACTTTTAACCACTTCCAGAAATTTGTACATAAGGCTTACCATAATTTGAAAAACAAATGATTCATGGATAAAATTAATTGAAAAAAATACTTTCATGAAGAAATTAATGCAATTGAAATTTGAAATTCATTTCAAGAATATTTTGTGCTTTTCCGGTCACGAAATCTGTTTACATTTCATGAAAATTTACTGAAGAATGTAAACATTTACTAGACTCCAATTTAAATAGCTGAGAAGTGTTTCAAACAGGATGTTTGAAAGATATATGTTAAATTTAAGTAAGTTTTGTGATAAATCGCAACATAATGGAAACTCATTTCCAGCCAGATTTTGTCCTCCTTTTGCATCTGGATGTGCCTGGTTTTTGGTATTAAATTTTAATGTACAACTGTAGCAGGTTTAAATAAAACTATGAGTTATTTATACATTTTCCTATGTAAATACAGAGATTTCACTTAGGTTTAAGATTTGAAGAGCAGGTATCAAAGTTCAATATAAAAATGAGTAATGAAGAGTTTTCAATAGTTAGCTATATTTTCACCACCTGTGACTAAGAAAGCTTTTGGCTAGGTCAATATTAAAGTGCTACGTGTACATGAGTGATGATAATTTTTAGATTGGCTGCTTTCTTTTTACTATCTCTGGCTTTTGGGTAGGTTATCACAGTGCGATATGAGTGATGGGTAGTTTTTAAATAGGCTATCTTGTTACTAACTACAGCAGAGGTAGGTTTCAGATAGGATAGTGTTTTATTGTTCAATATAAGGACTAGTCTTCAGATAGCCTAGTTTTTGGCTTACTACAGTAGTGGTGGTTTTTGGATAGACAAGTTAGTGGATAGCTAGGCCATCTAAGTATCTGCTGAATATCTATACAGGAAGCTAGTTTTTAGCTAGTCTATCTACTTCCTAACTATCTGATGGATAGATATTAGTTAACTTTAAGCCATGCCAAAGATAGCTATCCTCTATCTACAAAACCTCTTGGATAGAAAAAAGATAGAGATTTTCATCCATCAACCAGGAATGAGATAGTTGCAAGTAGCATGAAGTTAGTAATAAACTAGTAATAAGATATGATCGTTTTTGGGAGGACTTCTTTAACTGAGGAGAGCAAACTATTGCCAGCTACCAGGAAACATCTCCAAGATAAGTATGCCAAATTAAAAAAGAAAGAATAGAATTGCTTGTAGCATTAGCTACAATACTTGCATCCATATCTGTCAGGTCTTTATAAAAACAATTTTACCCACACCCTTCTCCTTTGAGCATGGTTAAACTGGTTGCGTAACTGAAGTGTGAATGAACTGGTAGCCCACTCAAAAAGTTAGATTGAAGATGTAAAAACATGTTGGGCAAAGCTAAAGGCCATGGCCGCTGCTATATGACAACAGGTTTTTGGAGGACACTGTATACATGTATGTAGAGTACATTGACCCACTTAAATGTATCAACTGCAAATTTAAATGTACATGTAAATTGCAGTCTTTAATTGTCATCCCTGTAATGTACTGTAGTGTTCCTGAATGCTCTTTTTGTTTGATAACAGTGAGGTGCCTTGTTTCCATGTTAAACAGAAATTGTTAGAAATTTTTCCTTCACACAAGGTGAGCTAATTCTGACAGAAAGTGGAGTCTGCATTTATACCTACAGTTGTGCAGTTTTAGTAATCTCACTTTTTTGGTCAATTCTGAACTTTCCTATCCTCTTAGGTACTGTTTGATATTGTTTTTTTAGACTTACAGCTACTGTAATTTTGAAGTGCATAGATCATTGTAATACAATGTGTGATGGTTACAGTTACTTATATTAATAGACTGCTGTGAAGAAACTTGTTCTTCATCACTCTCTCAGTATAATCTGAGTGTATGGAATCTGTTAAGAATTATGCTATATTTGTATAAAATTTCTAATTGAATATTGTTATCAAGAAAAATATTTTGATTAGACATTGTTCAGGCAGGCAGCAAGATCTAAACCCTGTCTTCAATGTTATGATTTAATGTGGCTACATTGGATGCAACACTGGCTTTGCAGGGGATCAGAAATTCTGAATCTTCTCCTGTGTTCTTTGGGGGATCAGAAATTCTGAACCCTTTCTAGAGTTCTTTAGGGGGATCAGAAATTCTGAACCCTTTCTAGTGTTCTTTGTGGGATCAGAAATTCTGAACCCTTTCTAGTGTTCTTTGAGGGATCAGAAATTCTGAACCCTTTTTAGTGTTCCTTGGGGGATCAGAAATTCTGAACCTTTTCTAATGTTCTTTGGGAGATCAGAAATTCTGAACCCTTTCTAGTGTTCTTTGGGGGATTTGACATTTTGAATCCTCTCTTGTGTTGTTTGGGGATCAGAAATTTTGAATCGTTTTCTATGGAGGTACCTCTTGAGACAAGAAATTCAAAAAAATCATTTGGTGTCTTATGCGTGACTTAAACATTACATTTCAGTTCAAATAAAGAACAGGAAATTGCTTGGAAGAATTTTTTAATTCCTTGCAAACAGGGAAACTTTTCCTCTGAGTTTTAACACCAGTTTAAGATTCTTAGTATATTGCAAAAATCGTCTTTGGAATTAAATGGCAATCATAGATTTCCGTCTAAGCTCCACGTTTCACTTTAGGCCAATTTTGCACTCATTTCCAACGGGACTTCCAAGCCTGCAACGTAAAAATAACTTTTCTCCGAGACAGGTTTCTATTTTACACCGAAAAAGTAGCCATTTTTGAAGTGGTTCTTAGTATTTACTCTGAATTTTATCAAATTGGAACACCACATTTTAGTTTGGAAGGCGTTCGCCATTAACCTACACAGGAATAACATGCTGTCAAAATACTATTTCTCCTTTGTTTGCTTGTCTGTTTGTCCTACTGGCTTCCTTGCTGATTAGGTTTGCATAGGCTGACGTGAAGCCAATTCATCTAATCCACTTCTCGACATAAACTATCATAAGATATACTGTTATATAAAGACAAGAAACAAACCTGTGCAATTATGTCCATCTCCAGTGTATCCGTTTTTACAAGAGCAGTTGTACCCTCCATTGGTGTTATTGCAGACAGCGTGCAAGTGGCATTTGTGAGAACCTCTATTGCATTCATCAACATCTAAAATTAAGGTAAAACATGACCGGCAAATTCGTCCAAAAGACTCCCTTGGTGAACTATTTTCAACTGAGAAATATGTGATTTTCAGTCTTGATAAGTAAATGTAGACATCGCAATTTCTACCGCAGAATGTTTCATGCTTAGCGACGTTTTCGCTAAATGATAGTTTACATGATCAAAGGGTATGTTAGGTGTAACATAGTTACCTTTATCACAGTGTTCGCCCTCGAACTCTGTAGTACATGAACATCGATATCCTTTCTGTGTAAAACCGGACTGACAAATTGAGTTGTTCTTGCACTTCGTTCTATTCTTTCTGCACTTGTCCTGAAACGCAGAAAAGGAAAATAGTTGCTTATAAATAATCTACTGCTCTCTCGTTGTTAGAATAAACGAATGAATGACTGTTCGAGATACAAGTTTATTTCACTCTTGGCATCGCGCTGACTTTCGCCGACTTAACCCGGAAGTAAGAAAAGTAATTTATGCACAAATATTAAGATTTTCGTGGAGAGCTTTGAGGCAAATTGGCTTATTAACAACTGAAGGAGAAAAGTTGAAAAAAAAAAAAAAAACAAAACAAACAAAAACAAAAAAAACAGTCACTTACTTCGGCGCCACGATAGTAGTAGAGCTGGTTGTCCTTCAGATACCCGTCATGCTCCAAGTGAGTGGAGTTATTCAGCTCACATTCATGTGTTCCGTTAGGATCTTTGTTCTTGATATTAAGACTGATACAGTTTGCATCCTGGTAGCAACGGTATTCACACTCGTCCAAGTCATTGGCAATCATGGTTTTTATCCAGTGGTTCACTAAACGTTTCTCAGCATAGAAATAGTAGGCTGGAAAGTACAGTTCACGTCCTCCATCTGAAAAAAATATAAACATGTTTATCTTACGAGCTTAAAATAAATGAAAGAAAATTTGAAACAGGCTTTTAATGTCTGAAACAAAAATCAATAGGCAAACATATTAAAAAGAACAGACTAATTGAGGAATGAGTGTTGAGGGCTTATGTACATAGTATCTCCTATCAACATGCAGTATATCTTTATTTTGCTTAACTCTCCACGCACAAGATTGATTTTTTGCCAGACCTTTGTGTAAACAAATCGGTGAAACTATAATTTCTAACCGGTTCGTTATTGTTGTGATACCAAATATATATGAAATAACTTCTTTAAAGGGGAGCTAAGAGTGTAGTCGCAATTTTCTTTCCCGCTTGCTAAGTCTTGTGAGGATCCATGATAACTGCATAATTTATTTATGAGTTCACTTTTCAGTGTCATCGCTTTTTTAAGAAGAATTTACGAGGAAATCCGATAGTAAATCGAGAAATTTCAGTTTTTAGTGGACCAGATTAATTTTAGGTACTTTTCAGTCCCTTTTACATTTTCTTACAGCTAAAGATATATCAACTAGGTGCCTTGAATAACACTGATAACATCTTATTTATGGGAGCTAGATAAAATAAATTTCACAGTTCAAAGAAATAATGCAAACGCAGGTAAAATTATATCATTAGTTTCACTTCACCAGTACTTTCAAGTGTTTTTTCCCTATGTAGTTTGTTAGAAATAATTAATTTTTCAGAAGAATTTTAAAACAGTCAAACAGAAGTTTGCAACACGATGTAAATAATCTCAGTACAAAGTGTTTGTTTACATGTTACTCGTACCTCAGGTGAATTCTTTCTGAAACATTCGACGCTGTTGCTTTAATCGCTTACTTGTTGTTTAAATGGAATAACAAACTACCAATATTTTGAAGACTGGACACCTCGAAGTCATAATTTAGAAATAATTAGCAAAGAACGTAAAAGAGGTCTGAAACTTAAAATCGATTTTTTAAAGTGCGAGTGACGGCTTGCTTTTTAATCTTCGCCTTGCCGATATCAAATGTAAATTCTCCTATCTAAGCATCGTACATTTCTCAGTTACTGCCCTTGAGAGAATTTTGTGGTATGAATATGAATTTGGTGTATATGAATATCCACGGTGGTTTTGCCACCTGTCTATTAAGACACCATATTAATATTCTGACGATAGAGAGTGCTGATCAAGCTTTTCAAGTTTAGTTAGGAAAAAATAAATAAATAAATAGTTGTGGAACCCGAAATTTCACTCTGTGGCAGAAGAATGAATCCTCCCCCCGAAGTATTAGCTTTTGTGGACTGAGAGGTCTGATCATGTCTTATGGAAAATTTCCGTGCTACAAGACTGAAATTAGGGTGACATGGAAATGGCTAATTAATACGAGACACGACGTCTATATTGGATTTAAATCATGAACTGTTTTTAGCTACAGTTTTAGTCAAAACGGTTTTGGTAGAGGGAAATTCATCCGGGTTTAAATCTTTTTCCAAACAATTCGCATTTAATTCGATAATAGTTTTACTATTGCGTCAAACCCCTGCAAACGTCTCGTTAGAATTTTCGCTTAAACAACCACTGGTAAGTGTATTGTTATTTTAAATTAGTGGTGGGTAATGATCAGGATCACGGCCGTTTTAGTTATTACAAATGAAAAAAAGAAAATTCTGTGTTCCTATGGATGTTATTCCATACTTATTTTCCTGTTACTTTCACTAGTGTTTCTGTAACTTGGTAGAAACGCTGGAGACGTTTCCTTCTTAAGTAGCTGACTATCACCTGCTTTACGATCTTGAATTAAAGTTAATGTATGCTACAATGTTTTATTTTCCTTTTCGTTGGGGAAAAAAATACGAGAAAACGACGAAAGATCATTCGTTCATTTCTATTATCAAAATATGAATTCTCTTTACTCGGGCCATCATAATGTCAACAGCTTTAATTTTGTGTTTCTCTCGGAAGATACAAGCAAGCTCCTACAGGAACGAGCACCAAAATCGAACAAGTCAATAACAGAACGGAGTTCTGTTGTCTGCGCAAATTTGCCTCCATTGTGGGTGGTTTTAGACAAACTGTAACAACTTCCTGTAAAATACAAGTTTCGATTTACCGGCCAAAATAATGTAGTGAAGCGTTTAAACTTCTCACACTAGGAAACGGACTGATTTAATGATAAGCGTGTGCCATAAATGCATGTATCACATCGTAAAATTAAGATAAGAGAATTGTAGGTAATTTGAATTTGGTAAACATGGCTGATGTACGTACGTTTCTCATACATTATATTGTATTCAGATAAGATAATTAGAAAAAGAATATTCGCATGTCGCATGTGACTTTATACAAAAGCAAACAATTGTCAAATACTTGTGAAATGTTCGTGGCTAGTCTGACGCGGCGTTTCGTCTCGGCCAAGAGACTCTTCAGAGACCTTTAGAATTCAAAGGCAAACTCGTTGAGCATCACGCCCAAAGTCCCGTTCGCAAATTCTTGATGTTGACAGTCTGGCCCTCTATCGCAGAAGGATTCCCAACCGTACGTTCACGAGTTAAATTTATACAAAAGCAAACAATTGTCAAATACTTGTGAAATGTTCGTGGCTAGTCTGACGCGGCGTTTCGTCTCGGCCAAGAGACTCTTCAGTATTTGACAATTGTTTGCTTTTGTATAAATTTAACTCGTGAACGTACGGTTGGGAATCCTTCTGCGATAGAGGGCCAGACTGTCAACATCAAGAATTTGCGAACGGGACTTTGGGCGTGATGCTCAACGAGTTTGCCTTTGAATTCTAAAGGTCTCTGAAGAGTCTCTTGGCCGAGACGAAACGCCGCGTCAGACTAGCCACGAACATTTCACAAGTATTCGCATGTGACTCTCATTTGAATTCCAAGGTGATTTCCAGAAAATCCAGATTCGACGTTGTTTAATAGACTTAAATGGATCGAGTGATTGTCCAATTTACGGTAACCACCTCAAGTTAACTATTAGACACCTTTTCCAATGAAGAGGAAAATGCTCGGCATCAACCTTTAATCAAGTATTCATGGTTTCTTCAAACTGCTGTCATTTGCTTTTTATATTTTAGACATACTGAGCTAGTTTAAAATTCGTCTCACTTCCTCGCTTTATATGTTGACAGTGCGTAATTTCCCAGAATGAAATGGTTATGAACACAAATGCTTGTAGCATTTAAGCACGTCGCTTCCAAATCTACTGCTAATTGGAGATCATCAGCGAATGTGTTGGCCCCTATTCAAACGGAAGACTTCAAACTAACTATTGATCACGAGCAGAAGTAGATAGGCCTGCTTAGATACCACTTAATTTTCGAAATTGGACAGAATATCGTGACAATATCAATGAATTCTACGCCTAATTTTCTTTATTCTCTTGACGTGTCCGCCACTTGACAATATTAATAAATCATGGAGAGATATGGCGCCGACTCTGCGTAGGTCAGAATGGAAAGGATGTGATGCTAATTCGTAGAAATTCGATATAATTTCCAACCATAGATTCGTTTCACATATTATCAATAGTCCTAACTTAACAGCCATCTTTAGCCCAACTGAAGAAACCTGAATAAGGATAGCATCTATAAAATACAAAGCAGGTGAAAAGGAAATTTTCAAACTCACCCTGCGCCCGAGTTGGACAAGGGATTACCGAAATCCATGACACGAGAACGAAAAGCAGAGAAAAACTCATTCTTAACCTGCGGCGGACGTCTCCACTTAATAAGTCCCAGATACAAGTCAATACAGTATTGAATACGCACCAGTGCTGTCTAAGCACCAGTGATGTCTGGTCGAATTAAGCTCTAACAAAAGCTAACAGCGACTAATGAAAGATGGCATTATTTGGCTCACAGTTAAAACAACGCTTAGAAAAAACCAATCATGTTACGTCTTCGCTTGACAGATTATTCAGTACATGTAAACTTCCCATTCTAATTGTGCATTTTTGATGAAAAAATAAAATACGGTTATTCAATTAATTATTAATGTATATTTTTTTGCCTACATGTAGGTGTTGGTTGAATATATTTGAAGGAGAGCCATTCCAGTTTAAGTTCGAAATAACCCACAAAGTTAAGCTAATTCACTGTCCTCAAGCGATTACAGAAGAGATTTTTTTGCAGTTACACCTTAGATAGAAGAAGAAAATAAATTTCTAAAATTCCGGTTCTCCTTGTAAGAAATATGATTCTTTCTTATACTAAGTGCAACGATGATTGAGTTTTCTGATTCCCGCTATTTGGTCTCGCATCAAGATTCTTTATTGGTATACTCTCACTTGTTTGAACGTTATTATTGTGAACAGGATGGTCTATCAAGATTTTATTATATAGGCACGAGTGTTTTACTGGAAAATACACCACTCGCAAAACTCATACGAAACTACATCCGGGACTCGAGTGGCGTATTTTCCATATCCTCATTAGTGAAGATGTCGGTGATTTTACTGATATCAAGTTTGTCTCTTAAATTGTACTTAAATTCGTTGGTGTACGGTCGAAACATCTTCGGGTCTTCCTCGAAAGTCTTCGGCAATCTTTGGCAATCTTCGAAAATTTTCGGAAAATTTTCGGCAACGTTCGTGTGACCTTCGGAAATCTTCGGAAAATGTTTAAAAAGGCCGTCATCAGCATGTCTATATAATAAAAAGAACATTACACGTTAGCTCGATGATATGAATTTTATGTTCTCGTGGCAAGAGCAATATCTCACCCGTTCGCTGCGCTCACTCGGGAGATATTGTTCTTGCCACTCGAACATAAAATTCATATCTTCTCGCCACCGTGTAATATCATCTATGCACCTCTTATTAATGTTTTTTTTCCGGTTTTTTTTTCTTCCCACATGATTTCGTTCCTACATTTTTTCCCTGAAACTATCCTTTACTGTAATGAGAAGTTCTAGAATTTGAATACCACAGCAAGTTAAATGTGATTGAAGCATAGGTGCTAAGACATCTATCAAGCCCATGACAAAAGACTTCCTGGTCAAAGCTTACACTTTCTCCGGATGTCTGAAAACTTTGCATTTTTGGAATTTTGCCTCAAAATATCAAGTTTATGCTGATAGTTCCCAGACAGCACTTGTTCCCTTAAAATAATCCAAAATTATCCCTTGTCCCATGCTAATGACTGATTCTTTGTTCCCAAAAATCGTTTAGAGTCTTCAACACGCAAAGAACGAGAAAGATAAAGATTATAAAGAACTATTAGTTTAGCTAAACATGTTATCAAGTTTGAAAAAATTGTGATCATTATGCGACCAGTGTTATCCTCACAGTTTGACATCGTCATTATTAAAAGAGGTTATACTTCTATTTAAGGAAGACTCGCCAAAAGGGTTGTTAAAGAAACATAATTGTATGCGCAAACAAATTTACTAAAGAGCAGTTCTTAGAAGGATTAATTACCTAACAAATGTCTTTTGTCCGCCCACCACCGTGCATGTTACTCAAGCTAACTAACTATTCTTCCAAAGAAACCACGTTCTATTTCTGCTTTGTGAACAGTGCGAGACAAGTATGCTAAACAAAAGTTCGTTGAAGTTTAATTTGAAAAAAGATATAAAAATTGCTCCATATATGTACAACACTAATACAAATTCGTTTGTTCTGTGACCTAAGCTAATCCCGCAATTATCGAAGAAACGTTTACTCAAGAATTAATGTTTACATGCCCATCTATACGGAAAATAATGTAGCTGTTCCAGAAGAGAAGTTTTCTCGGTCCGAAAGTTGAAGCGTTCAATTCAAGGAAGAAGCTTTCCAGGGAAATGGAATCGACTGCATGTCGCTAGTTATAATCCCGTAATTATGAAAAAAAAAAAAAAAAAAAAACGAAAAAAAAAGGAAAACGTTTTACTCAAAAACATTATGTTAACATCTACACGGAAAATAAAGCACCTGCTCCAGTAGAGAAGTTTTCTCCTTCCTGAAAGTTGAGGAACTTGTAAAATGAAAAGATTAAACCTTTGGAGAAACTAAAATATCGGCTCGTCCTTGATCATTAGATATTGATCAACTTTGTTCTCTACACGAGGAGCTGCGATTTGTATTTTATTTATTTATTTTATTTTATTTTTTTTTTTTTCGAGCGTTAGCGTTAAATCTTCAATAACGATCAGCACTATTTTTCTCCACATGTTTGAAATACTTATTAAGTAAGTATTCTGGTTAAGCGGTTTTACGAAGATGACTACGGTAAGTGAAAATACAACTGCTGATATGCACGCACTTTCTCCCAACTGCTAAATGCGAAAATGTATGGAAACTACTTGGGCGAATAGCAAGGTTAAGTAAAAATATGTTAAAAAACGTTTGCGCGTTGGCCAAATTTGAAAGAGAGTTATGAAATTTTTATTTCACCACGCTTCACAAAGCATGCTTTACGAAGGCTTTACGAAGGTCTCTAATGCTAATTTCATACTTTTCTATCGTTGTCGAATGAGACGACAAAGCTTTTAACGATAATGCATTCAAAAGTCAATAATAGCTATAATTTATAATCACTCTGCATCATTTAAGACTATTGTTTTTTGCCCAACACGTGTTATATGTGTTCCATATCTCAGCCTAGACCTACAATAACATGTATTCAGGCTAAAATAAGCATATATGCCAAGTTTGGATATACTATGAAAGGAAATGTTTTCCCACGAGCTAAAAGGGTGAAGGCAGCTTTTATAAAAGGTAAATAATAACAATACATCGAGTAAAGATATGAATTTTTCCCGAATCCGTAGGGGACATAATAAGAAACAAGACACCGAAGCAGAGGTAATGTTTCAGCGATCACAAGCTTTCGACACTGTCACAGCGTCTTTGTCAAGTGAATATGGCGGGAATATATTTGTCATGTGAGCTTGAGTGAACCAAGTCACGTGCCAAAACATATCTGTATAGGGCCGGAAGTTCAAATCGACCGTCTCGATTGGACTGGCACAGAATTTCCGAGGCCTCATAAATTCTTCTTCTGATCAAGTTGTTTTCTTCTCTTGCTATGACAGTCGACTT
>NW_028301563.1:8345000-8390000 GCF_042242905.1 Orbicella faveolata | reverse complement strand
TCTACAAGATAAAACCATTTTTGTCGGTTATGATGTCTATGAGGTCATATGACGTTCAATGACGTCATTTGAACCGACATCTTGGATTATTTTCTTAAAAGTCAAGAAATAACGGAAATAATTCATGAATTTGTGCAATTTTATGAAGAAAACTGGAAGAGAAAAGTTGATTTTTGGCTAGGCCTACATGAGATTTGATGGCTGCAGTAACATCGTCAAAAATGATGGACACGCAGTTGACATATCAAAATTTTCGCAGAGAATGAAGGAACAGCTACTGAAAGTTTAAGCTCCTTACAGTAACTTGTATTTTCAAAACTTTGAAAAAAGCTTATGGGGGTGGCATCTACAACCCCTCTCCCCTTGTACGTCCTAGGGTTAAAGTATGTTTCTGAAAATAGTTCACCAAAAGGGTCTTTTTGACGTTATAAAGAAAATTCGAATTTTCCGACTTGCTATCAGATTCTCCATATTTAGAGGCAGTGGTTCTTAATGACGTAATTTGACGTCAAATGGCAGCATGACCAACAAAAAGTGTGCCATCACTCAAAGCAGGGCCAATGCTATCTATTGAAGGAAAACGATTTGGATATCCCATTACAACGAAAACCTGGAAGAGCCCAATCTCGATCGTTCTCGGGGCCTTTCCCCCAGAAACGCCCTGGGAACAAGTTTGAGGAGAACCGGCCCTTGTACTCTTGATGGGTATGCGTCTGCATGTACGTCTGAGGGCTAATTTGATATTTCGTTTCCTAGATCTAGTTCAACTTACCACAATAAACATACTTTCCGTTGTAGACAC
Organism: Orbicella faveolata; assembly: GCF_042242905.1. NCBI lineage: Eukaryota > Metazoa > Cnidaria > Anthozoa > Scleractinia > Merulinidae > Orbicella > Orbicella faveolata. The sequence goes on along the minus strand of NW_028301563.1, from coordinate 8,389,198 downwards.
TGTCCAATGAACACCACAGGGAAGAAATGTAACTTCCATCTGACAAAGACTCCCTGTGAAAGTCAATGATGTTCATTATCTACCAACGGCTGATTGAATATGGTAATGAATCGAAATCGAGCTGTTTTAATCTTCAGTACAATGTTCTTTAAAGGGAAGCACAGTAGTGTCACAGTGTTAGTATGCCAAGAGACCATGATCTTCGATTCGTTAGATCATGGTCGTTTAGTATGGTGGACTCATTACCAAGTGGTCTGGGTTCGAACCCTGGTCAGGGGTATTCTGCTGTACCACTTTGCACTTGGAAAAATTTACCTCTCTCTACCAGATGTATAAATAAGCACATCATATTTCCCTGTCTTATAATTTAATTAAAAAAAAAAAAAAAACAGATTCCAACAAACCAACTTAAGTAACCAGCCACAGACATACAAACTGACTTAATGACTGACACACAGACAGACAGACTGACTGATTGACAGACAGAAAGACACCCAGACAGAACAGTATGCGGTAAAGTACTTGAATGGAATAAGGAGGTAACATGGTCATTTACCCCATGGAGCGTCTGTGTATCCTCCAAAGACGTACTGATTACTTTCTATGATTGTAACAGTATTTTTCTTTCCATCACAACGGCTGTGAAAGGTAAAAGCATCCCAGCCATGTAAGGAAGCGCGGTAACACAGCTTCCACTCAGAGTCATCCCCAACAGAGTGCCCAAGAAAATGCAGAAGACGAGTGACATAAGATGCATTTTTCGACAGTATTGTTGAGCTTATTGGGAGCTCTGAAATAGAAAGAGAAAGTTTAAAAGTAAGGTCGTGATGGGTTAATAACATCAAATAAAAATACAGTCCAACCTCTCCTCGAATATCCACCTCCAAAGCTGTAAATGCTTTTGCATTATGCACAGTTCACTTGCTCGCATGGAGAAAGAGAAATGCATATACATGTTATACCATAATACGGACTCTCATCTACCGCGACGGGGATCTTGTGCAACTGATGAATTTCAAGGATGACACACTTGTGGTGGGTATTTTTTTTTTATTTATACACAAATTTGTTATATAACAACTTACTAGTTTCGCATATTTTCCCAGCGAAACCGACCTCACACTTGCAAAAGTAACCTTCGCGTGTACTTTCACATTCACCTCCGTTTTGGCATGGATTCTGCCCAGCGCAAAAATCTATGGCTTCACCGAGAAAACAAAAACAAAACGAGAAAGAATTAAGAAAAACATGTAAATGCAGCTTTAGTAACCAATCCCACTTTTTGGCCAACGGTATGAACGGATAGGCAGAAATTTTAGCAGAGCGATCCGTCGGTGAGACAGAGGAAAAGTGAGTTCTCTCCAATATTTATAAACTTTCCCTTTATATTTACATCCACTGACAGAGCCTCAAAGCGTTACAGGTTTTCTTTACCTGCACAGAAATGGCCATCCCAATGGCATCCGGCTTTACAAGTGCAAATGTATGGCCCAATAGTATTATTGCACACGGCATTTGCATTACAACTGTGAATTTTTTTCTTTGCACTCGTCGATATTTCAGTAACAATATAAAATTAATACCCATATACAAAATAGTCAAAAAAATATGTACAATGTCTCGACGTATTTCCAATACTACTACTACTACTACTACTACTACTACTACTAATAATAATAATAACAACAATAGTAATTTTAATAATAATAATAATAATAATAATAATAATAATAATATAAATTGAGGGTAGCACACAACAGTAATCACTAAAAACCAGTGGCCTTCATATAAATATTTACAGAATAAAATTAAAAATAAAGAACGATTATTCATAAATATGCAACGATAATATAAAAAACTAAGATATGAGACACACTAAAATATTAAAAAACAAAGCATTAGAATAAGTCTGAACTAAGAAATTTAAAATTTTAGGTGATAAAATGGTCCACTTCCTTATAACTGTTCATAAAATGTTTAAAATTACTGAGAAATACCTTCCATCCTCAGTCTCCCGTTTTAATCGGGGGCAGATAAGGTTTAATTGAAAAACATTGACCGAAAAACGTCAAACAGCTGCGTGGCACTGGGTAAAGACTTGCAGGAAAGTGGTCAGTAAGAATAATCATGAATAAAAGTACCATATTTCGGGTAATGTTTCCAGACGTTTCGGGCCTGGCCCTTCGTCAGTGGAAAACCATGTTCGTCGAAATCAGTGCAACGTTTGCATAAAGGTTTAACTGACCATGCCAGCTCGTTCTTCCGTTCACGTCTGCATTTCTAACAAGCATCTTGTAAGATACGATGGACACTCCCCTAAAATTGACCTCCCGACAATAACACAGAGGAGGGTTGTAGAATTACTGCTCTCCATCCCAACCCATGAAGCCACCTGAGATGATGGCATTAGTGCCAAATTACTCAGAATTGCTGCACCTGCAATATTACCAACGCTGATTGTTTATCATTCAAAAAATTATTTCTTACCAAGTTCACATTGGTCACCTGTGAATCCAGAGGAACATAAACAGCGGAATCCTTTGCTGGTAAAACCCGTTTGACAGGTTCCGTTGTTCTGACAAAGAGCGTTACCACAAGCATTCTAAATTAACAAAAAAAGCGCAATTAAATCGATGACATAAAATCTTCAGCTATTTGTAATCATTACCACGCCCATTGAATTAGGTAAAATACACACACATATACCCTTGTGGTTCTTTTTTTTTTTCACAGTAACCATTGGACGTATTCAAAATAGCTTAAAAAACGCGTTTTTTTCTTTTGTTAAGAAGGTGAAGTGGTGTTTGAACATTATGTCATATCTTCGTCCACAAGTGGTTTAGTAAATCACTTCGTGCAAGAAGTGGATCAGCTAATTATATATTTATAGTTTTTTTTTTCTTTTTTAACAATGTCTCTTAAGATCGCCGAGAGCTTAAGCAAATGAGGACCGTGGCGATTGACCGAGCACGAACCAAAAAAAAAAATGCGTTTTTTTTTTTATCATTATTATTCGTTTGCACGTCGTCTGGGATGACTTTCAAAAGTAGTTCGAAAGTTATTATTGAGCTATGTAATGAACAATTCGGAGATCCAGCTGTTATATGTCCAGGAACCCTACGGGGCATTAGGCGTCAAATAAAAGCGTAAAATTTTAATTGTGATGGTTTCAGATGTTGTCTTTTCTTCTATTAAAATATACTAGAAATTCGAAATTCACGAGCAATTCTCTATGTTAGAATAGAGTAGAAAGTCTTTGAAGGCTCTTTTTCTTGAGCCAAAAAAGTTACTGTACAGTCGAAGCCCTTCATTTAGCACTTTCGTCTTCCCCTCCCCTCCCGGCACATCAACGAGTCAAATATGCGAGGGTATTCGCGTGGAAGGTAGACGACGTTGTCTGTTGAATGTTGATTACTACTTCAATTGACAAATGTTGCAAAAACATTCTTCCGTTTTAAATGTCGACATTTCATTTAAATGCAGAGGGAGACCGGTCATGCAAAATTCTGACGTCCTACATACAATTGTTCCATGGTACACGTAACCTTCTGTTTTCACCAGGTCGCTCTCGTGTTCTTTATGAGTTGCATTGTTTAAGTCACAGTTGTGTGTTCCAGTATATTCAAAATTAACGCTGACACAGTTGTGTTCTAGGTAGCATTGCAGTTCACAAGAATCCTGGTCCAAAACTTTGATGGCTCTTATCACGTGACTAATCAGTCGTTCCCCATAGAAGAAATAAGAGCCTGGAAACTCCAATTCACGGCATTGATCTGAGAGGTTCAAATAATCTCACATTAGCTCTTTGCCGTTAGCCTACCATTACTGATAATATGTATGGGTAATCAAAACTTAATTAAAGTTAATCAGAAACCCATGACCAGGAACCTCAATCTCACATACTAACCTTGGATTCAACCCTTTCCCGCGCCCTGTCTCTAAAACGACCAATTAGAATGCAATTATAACAATATTCCATTGTTGTCAGGCAAGCCTCATTCGCGCCTTTTAAATAACAATAGAAAGAAAGTTGGCTAATATAACAGACCAATTTCGTAGATAACACCGGGGGGACAGAGGCTGATGTAAGAGTTCGCATCAGCAAGGCGAGAGCAGCTTTCCAACAGCGGAAGAATGTCTTGAGATCATCACTTCTCGGCACCAGCACTAAAATCAGGATCTTTAACACCATCGTGAAGCCTGTATTGCTCTAGGGAGCCGAAACCTGTAGAACCACCGTCGCCACTATGAAAAGAATCCAGACTTTCACTAACACCTGCCTCAGAAGGATTCTTAAGATTCGCTGGCCAGACATCATCAGCAACCAAGATCTGTGGAAACGAAAGAGACAGCAGCCTATAGAAGTTGACATCTTTCAAAGACGCTGGAAGTGAATCGGCCACACCCTTCGGAAGTCCTCATCTAACATCACAAGGCAAGCCGTCACCTGGAACCCTCAGGGGAAAAGGAAGAGGGACCGACCAAGAAACTCATGGCGCCGTGACCTAGAGACAGACATGAGGAGAAATGGCTACACGTGGGGAGAACTGCAACGACTGGTCCAGGACCGTGATGACTGGAGGGTGCTCATTAGTGGCCTTTGCCCCAGACGGGGCTACAGGCAAGATGATGATGATGAAAATTCAAACTAAAACAATAAACATCAGTACGAGGCTCTGGGGAATAACTTTAGAGTTTGTGGGGTTTATTCCCCAGAGCCTCGTGTTGAGGTCTATTGTTTTAGGCTGAAATTTAATATATCGAAATTGTTCTATTCGAAGCAAACTTCAATGTTGTTTCTTCGTGCGAATAAGTTCTTCTTTAGAGAGCAATGACCGGGAAGGTTGTGACCCAAGTACTGCTGGGTGTTGTCAAGTAGTTTTGCGCTTCTTGGTAATCCTCGCGTATTCTTATCGCCACCATCCGAGATCGCATAACATAGTTCTCAATCTCTGTTTTCACCCTGAGAACGACCTTCTCCAAAGAATCCAAAGAGCTCTAAAGCTTTTCTTAATTAATAAGCTATTTTATCAGACTATTCGAACAACATACGGCTCCCGATCGCTTGCGCGAGCACGATTCGATCTTTAATTTAAACATTTCACAACTTCAAGAACAGGAAAAATGTTTCTTGAACCTCAAACAAGCTCTCTGGGCTGTAAAAAGGGAAGGAATACCCCTAAATGTTCAAGAAAACAGACGAAGGACACGAGAATATGCGTCGACATCGCAGGCTATTTTTAACCGTAAAATTGAGCCCAGGTGGTCCGCGACGAAAACAGTATTGCTCGCGGGAAATGCTGTTTCATAAATAGAAAGATACGGGAAAGGGTTAATTGAATCAAGGGTATAATTCATATGGAGACTCTGGAGTTATGGGTTCCTGTGAGTTAATTTAACGTCATTCCCGTTAAAAAAGAAGCCAAAGTAACTATTATCCAATAACCAGTAACCAGTACCCATTATCGAGTAGAGAAAAGAAAATAACGGTGGAGATGTTAATTTATAGCGTGAAAGGTGTAAGAATAACGGGCTAATTTAATATCATATAATATAGTGCGTGACAAATTGTCCTCAGGTCCCCTCACTATTCAGTTATCACTCACTAACCAGCAGAAACACAGTGGTCTTAAGTTGGACGACAACTGGTTTTAGGATCGCCAAAACCGGTTTTGATTAGGACAAAAACCGGTTTCGGGTTTCGGCAACAAAAACACGGTTTTGGGATCAGCAAGAACCGGTTTTGAGATCGGGAAGAAATGGTTTTGGGATAAGAAAAAACCGGTTTGGATTCGGCAAAAACCGCTTTTGGATTCGGCAAACATCGGATCAGCAAAACCGGTTTTAAGATCGGCAAACACCGGTCGGTTTTGGGATTGGCAAAAACGGTTTTGAGATCGGCAAGAACCGGTTTTCATATAAGACAGAAACCGGCTTTCAGATCGAAAAAAAAAAAAAGAAAAACTGGTTTTGGGATTGGCAAAAGCTGGTTTTGATATCGGCGAAACCAGTTTTAAATCGGCAAAAACTGGTTTTTATATCAGCAAAAATCAGTCTTGGAATCGGAAAAACTGGTCTTGGGACCGAGAAAAACTGGTTTTGGGTTCTGCAATAACCACTGGATTTTCCTCAAAACCGTTTTTTCCGATATCAAAAGCGATTTTTGCCGATCCCAGAACTGTTTTTTGCCCATCGCAAACCAGTTTTTGCCGATCCCAAAACCAGTATTGAGAACAGTAATTATCGGTTTTACGATCGGCAAAAAAACCCTTTTTGATAGCGGCGAAAATCGGTTTTGGCATCGGAAAAAAACGGTTTTGATATTGGACAAAAACTGCATCCGGGACCGGGAAAAACGGTTTGGAATCTTAAAAATCCACTGGGTTTCGGTGGTTTCTGCTGACCATTGCCGTAACAATTTTTCTCTCAATTTCGCGCCTAATTTAATCGGTATTTTATTGCCCATATTTCTAAAACATAGAAAATAGGCGAAGAACAACTGAAAAACAAGTAAAAGCAGTTTGTTTTTGTTTTTTTTAAATTAAGACATGAGATATCAAGATTTGGAACACATATATGTCGGCTAAATTATGATTTCCATGGAAACATAAAGGTCCTTGCACAACAATAAATCCCGCAAATTATTCCCAGATATATTTATTTAAACGTCGTCAAATTTGGAGATCTATGCCTCATTTTATTTAAAGTTTTTCTAATCCTGCAAAGTTGGTTTAAACAAAAGACAGTTTCTTGACAATTTAAGATACTTTTTAATGCTCTAGCGGCAGGATAAACAGTCCATTAGTATATGTCACACCTGTAAAGAAAACCTCCCTGTTGCAAAATTATCACGACTGAATTGCGAATTAAACATTTTACCCTCTAAATGTGGCGTAAAAAGCAAAAAAATACACAAGAATAGTTGAAAAATGATAAAGAGAAGTCAATTCGGGCTGTATGGTTCTTATCGAATACTTAAAAGAATTCCATATTCAAATATAATTTTCACGCACTGTGTTCTGATATCGTGTGCAATTTTTTTTCCAGATTCTCACCTGTACGATCAATTACGTTTTCCTTCAAAATCCGCGTAAAAAAAGTTTCCCCACTGGGACATTGTTCTAGAAAATATTCTTTCGCTTTAAATAAGATTTTATGAGAGGAAAATGATAGGTAACGCGAATAACTGATGTCAAACTTTCGTCGTCAAAAGATTCATGAAGTTTGGCGACCTACTACACCAGAATAACAAGTAATTATGACAAGATAATTTTTAAGCCTTAAAGAGCGAGACAAACTATAATATCGAGAATTTCAGATACCCCCACTCTCAAAACCCGCAAAAATGTTTTAAGAGCGTTATAAAAGCGATAGCGGCTTGTCTAACTAATGCTTTGAAGGCATTAACGCAGGGGGGCTTGAAGGGAACTTCATTTAATGAAGCTTAAAAGTTCATATCTTGCCTCTAGCGTAATAAATTATTAGAAAACAGCTCAACATTTACAAGACTTACCATCCAAACAGCTCAAAATAGCTTTGAGGGAAAAAAGAAGAAAACAGATTCGATAATGTGTTGGGAAGCCCATGTCGGCGTAGCTAAATGTACTTTGAAGGTTTCATGGCGCAAAATATTGGGCACAATATTAAAATTCAAATAGACTGTAGCTGCAGTTGTGTTAATTCAGATCTGAGAGTCGTACATGACAGGTCTGTCAAGGCGCTTAGCAGTTGTTTTATTACTTGCTCTAATAAAAGCTTTGGGCTTGTTGTCATAACGCGGTCAAACTAATATAGGCAAGAACAGGTACGAGCTTAACCTATCAGGATTATCAGGAGAGTTACTTGAATCGTTTGGTGAAAAAACACAACTTGAGCTAATTATTGAGATGCAATGCGTATTGGAAACCACTACAAATCACCATGAATGAGAATATAACAGTTGTCAGACGGACAAAAAATGATCTCACATTAGCACGTGCAGGTGGCAACTGTTATAAACAACCGATTAAATTTAGCAGAAATATCAATTGAAATCAAGTAGTCCGACGTTGTGATGTTTCTAACAGGAAAGGAAAGGGTGAGGATAGAGTCTGTTCGTAGGTCAAAGGATGGTGTTCGTTGATTATTAACATTTCTTTAGTGAGACACTGTAATAATTTGTTTTAGCATGCACTTTTTGAGTATCGTATAGTTGCTAATTAAATTCAGTTTTGCGTTTTGCGCTTCACGAGTATGTGTTTCTCAATTGAAGAGTTAAAAAAGCTAGGTATGCTGTGCAACGCGTTGTAGATGTCGGTGTGTAACCAATATAGTCCATATCGCTTGAACCGCATTGTAACTGATGATTTCAGCTCCTTGGGTTTTAACATGCTTCTGATCGATTTTTCGGCTTAGGAACACGGGTTTTAAAAGTATTCCGTCTTTGTTGGTAAGGAACTGTAGTTGTTTCGTCGTGCTGTTGGCCGATCTCTGATGCTAAACGGAATGATGATGATTGCGCTTTTATCGTTTTCAATGGAATTCCCCTTTAACACGCTGGATCTGCCGTCAGTGGCTTGATTGTTCGTGAATCTCTTATCAATTACGTTTGTAGGGTTGTCGGGATGTGTGATTATAGGCATGAAAGAAGTTTAGAATTGGGAATTATTTCAGGTCCAGTGAGGAATTGACATTTAACAGTACAGTTATTATTTTAGTTATTATTTAGTTATTTAAGTACACGTGGAAGGTAATATTCTACACCATTCACCGGCACTGAGATGGAAGATTGTTTTGCAGAAAAAAACAAAAACAAAAAACAAAAAACAAAATAGCAGTTTGATTTAATTAGCAAAGATCAAGAAATCTTCCGGTGATGCCATTTGATAATGCAACCCGAAACTGGAAGTAATTCGATGCAAGCGTAGCTACTCTAGATCAACGACGCGAACTGGAATTCTCAGGGGCTCTCGTATTCCGGGGAGAACGACTGATTAATAACGCGATAAGAACCGTCAATGTGTTGGACCAAGAACACACAAACATGACTTCAACAATACAACGGATAAAAAATAAGCATGGCAAGGACCAGGTGAAAACTGCCGCCTACTTATACCATGGGACTAATGCAAGTGAAGCAACTAGGCATTTTCCTACACAGACCTCTGCAAGGTGATTTTCCGATAATAGTGCAACGGGACAACCACTTGTAAAGTTAATTTATAATCAGTTCACTGTGCATCATTGTTTGATCACTAACGGTCTTTTTCTTTGTTCACACAGATATAAGCATAGAGCTAGACCTCACCAGCACTTCCAAAAACTCTACATTCTTTTTTTCTGGGTTTCTTCTACGGTTTAAGTAGACGCGGTTAGCAGAGGGTTTGGATCGATGGAGTCTAATTGATAGCTGAGAAGCTTGGAATTGACGAGGTGTAGATGACCGAGCGGTAATCAAATCTTCGCAGTTGAATTCATACTCATTACTCCCACCTGTTTGGACAACTTTGAAATCGGCGGCAGAAAGGATCACGTGGCCATCAAATGGTGAGTCACTAAAGAGACCGACACTTTTCACAGTGCCAAGCGTGTGAGTGTTTCTATTTTGTGCGAGGTACTATTTCACCTCACCCGTTTGGGAATTAAAAAAACACGCTATCAATGTCGCTGCGACCTTAGACATTCCATGAAATGAAAGAACATTCTCTTCCTCTCCCAAATCGGCTGTGAGCTGAAATTTTTGTATGAACCATCGAACTCCCCCATAATACCAGTTATGTTCAAAGCGTCGTGTCCCCTACCAGTTTTGATTAAAATTTATTTGCTTCCTTCCACTAACCCCTTTTTCGCCAAGTCCCTATAGTCACCTATACTGATGACGTCGTTTTGGCGTGCACTTGAATCTGTACCACTTGTGACGCATTCCTAGTAGTGTCTATTTCAACACCTTTAAGCTCGTGATCAGAAATAAAATCTATATCGACAAAAACATGAACCCCATCATATTCAGTGCCCTTTTTAGATTTACCATAAAAATTAAAGCCGACCCACCCCGTCGTTTTACCCAAACCAGTAAAAGGTGGGTCTTGTGGCATTTTAGGACTATGCATAAAGTTATTTTCTCCCACGCACAAGGATTGATCACCCCTTAGTTCTGCTAGGATTTCTGGTCTGTCCGGAGATGGAGTACCCAGATATCCTCGTTCATAAAAAGAAGCTTTGGATATTGTGCCAACGTCTTTCATTTCCAGATTATAACCTGAGTCTGCAATACAAGCAGTCTGGTTGTTGACATAGACGTCACTGTACTGTGATCCCATTTTTCCCAGGGTCTCCATCCACTCTCAGTTCGAGCCTTGCAAGCATCCCTCAAGTCCTTGAGTTGCCCAAGTCTCTCATTGTAAGCTTTCACTGCCTCCTTGCCGTAGCCCAGAGAAGCAAGAAGCTCTACCAATGTTGCCGCGATACCAAGTAAGGCCCCTGCTATAATCCTGATTGGACCAAGTACGGCCGTTCGTGTGACTATTGCGGCAATAAATGTGGTTAGGCCAATTACTCCAGCAGCAATGCTCAACGAGGCTGCAGCGATACTTGCAGGATTATTATCTCTGATATTAATGTCCAGTCCCCAGATATTAACACCGATTGACAAAGTGTCAGTGAGTGGCCCAAGCACCTCGAGAACGGAAGTTTCTCGCAACCACTTACTTGCTTTGGAAAAGACTTTGCCCATCCGTTACTCAAAAGAGGATATCTGTTAATATCAGCTTTAAATGCTTTTTTTTTTCAAGGCTTCCTGTGCTCTTTGAATGTTGGTTTGGTCGATGTTTGGTTTCCTGAATTCAAGCTCCAAAACCTCGGTATACACTTCAAAAGCTTTTCTGACGTTTCGAAATTTCTTTCTGTTTTTGACGTAGTGAACTGTTTTCTCCGACACGGGCAAAGCCACTCCTCCTCCAATATCCAAGAGATAATGTCAAAGCTGTTTGTGCAAGGCTTTCTTTGGCTTTGTCCAACTTTTCCTGCTCCATTAGGGATATTGCGGCCACGCTACGGGAACGGGAGTGGGTGTCAATGAGTGTATTGGGTATAGATGCTGCCATGGAGTACTTTTCAACTGTTTTGGTGAAGGAGGCCAAGCCACCACTTGAGTAAACATATGATATGAAACAGAAAATTGCCAGACATTGCAGGTTTATTAACCAAAAGCAAACCAGAGAGGCTTTGATGCCCATCATTTGTGAGGTGACTGGTCCCTGCTTAGGTAAGAAATTGTTACAATTAACACATTTCTCAGTTATTGTCTCTCATGCAAGTCTATGTCCTGTAAGGCAAATAAATTCAATTAATAAACAGTTGTTCAATAGGAACGGGCCGTCTTTTTTTAACAGGGGGGGGGGGGGGCGGTGGAGAAAAAGCCTCTACCGGTTCCTCTACGTACTTGCTTCACTGGTATGTAGCTAATACGAAGGAGCTTCACCTATGCTGTTCTTTTAAGGTAAAGCTTTGTAACTTAGTTCAAGGATGTCGAAGCAATGATGATGGAACTTACAGGGTATATCTTACATCTGAGGACGTTTCCTTTGAGAGCATGGGACGAGGACTTCATATCACGTGGTCAATACACCTAAGTCGTTATCTACAGGCAAGAGCAATCGGCGTCAATTAGCCATCTTTGTATTTACTTAGTTTCAAAAAAGCCAAAACATTTTGAAGCGGAGATTTTCGAAAACGACGACGTTACGATAATCGTGGTTTCTCTGACCGGGTTTTCCTCAAACACAATTCTAAAATGACCGGCGATGGTTGCGTTTTTATATTTCTCCCTCGTAGTGTGATGACGTCTTAATTTTATGCTTTTCAAATTAACAAATTTATATGTAAGGACTTCGTTAACGTACGAAGTAGTTTAGGCATGAATGAATGTTATTATTAAGGTAATTCCCCTGAAATGAAACTGCACATAGATTTTTGTTCAAACTTTGCCCAATGAATATTTATCATATGAGAACTTTAAATATAAAATAAAAAAAGAGGGGTGCCCTTGCTCGTTGCGGAGTAGTGAGGCATTGAAAATGTCCCATTTTAGCGTTATTTAATGGTTATTACAAGAACGCATTCCAAGTTATTGTAAACTCTTTGTGTGCCCAGACTCATGAAAACACGCCTCAAACTACAGTCAATACTTGTGTCGGACGCAAATAAACTTTTTGAGTTTGGTTTTGACAGACAGCTGAATCCTTGTTAAAATATTGGAACCAAATTGCTTGCCACGGCTATCAAACTTCAAAATAGAAGAGACTAATACAGTGCAGCTGCTATTTTGGTTATTTATTTAATTTTCAACGATAGAAATCAGATCAGTCTTTTCTCACGCAAAGCTGATGATTAGTTGATTAAAATGACTGTAAAAAAATTTGGGATGCCCGAGCTCGTTAGTGAGCTATAGCCACTTTTCAACTGACAGAACTCAATATCAAGGCAAATCCGCTATGTTTTCAATGTGCGCGTACACGAACGCGCGCTAATGACGCCATAAATTATGCCAAGTAAGGGTGCGCAATGCAATACTGGGGAGTGACCTTAATAGTGACAATAGAGCGATTTTCGATTGAGCAGTGAAGGGAAATTACTTTGGTTTTGGTTTTGGTTTTTATTTTGTTACGGGTTGAGAATGGCTGACAACTCTAATTAATTAGAAAGTAATTCGTTTGGTTTTGGTTTTACCAAAATCAATTTAATACCACTTTAAAGTATATGATTGTGTCAATAAAGGTCTCTACCCGAGTTTATTCCCGCTTGTGCCTTCAGCATCTCAATCAGGGGAATGCATGAGTTATTTCTTTCGTAACTGTTACTTTTGTAGAGCTATGTCTGTTCTGTAGATATAGCACTGGCACTCCTTTTCGACATATTACATGTATTGCAATAAATGAAGTCATGACACATGTACTAAGTATTTCATTCTAACTTGTTTTTCTCTTTTCCTTTTTTAAGTCCCCTTTGTGCCGTTTCAATCATCAAATCGGATGATAACGATGCTTATGTCTCCAGTTTTCTACCAACCTTTCCACTCCCCCCTCCCAGACGCCTGTCACCTCCTCCCCTCTCGCTTTCGAATTCATGGTCTTACCCTTAGATCTATTACATCAGTGCTACCAATCCAAGAATTCTTCAAACTATTCATGGCATTCAATAAATATTTCGGAGGGCTTATACTACAGTTTTTCATGCTAAAGCGTTGCTTTGGAAACTAACCGATACAACAAAACTGCAGTATTTTATTGATTTATTGATTTACTGATTTATTGATTTATTGATTTATTGATTTATTGATTTATTGATTTATTGATTTATTGATTTATTGATTTATTGATTTATTGATTTATTGATTTATTGATTTATTGATTTATTGATTTATTGATTTATTGATTTATTGATTTATTGATTTATTGATTTATTGATTTATTGATTTATTGATTTATTGATTTATTGATTTATTGATTTATTGATTTATTGATTTATTGATTTATTGATTTATTGATTTATTGATTTATTGATTTATTGATTTATTGATTTATTGATTTATTGATTTATTGATTTATTGATTTATTGATTTATTGATTTATTGATTTATTGATTTATTGATTTATTGATTTATTGATTTATTGATTTATTGATTTATTGATTTATTGATTTATTGATTTATTGATTTATTGATTTATTGATTTATTGATTTATTGATTTATTGATTTATTGATTTATTGATTTATTGATTTATTGATTTATTGATTTATTGATTTATTGATTTATTGATTTATTGATTTATTGATTTATTGATTTATTGATTTATTGATTTATTGATTTATTGATTTATTGATTTATTGATTTATTGATTTATTGATTTATTGATTTATTGATTTATTGATTTATTGATTTATTGATTTATTGATTTATTGATTATTTTGTTGCTCAAACAATTACAATTAAACTTACACTACAGTTACAAAACAGCCAAACTGGCCTACGGAGTTCGTATCTATAATAATATCAATAACAGAGTATTGACATGTGATTTGACGTCATTTTTCCGTGTTCCTTGCCTTAAAAGGACACAATATTGGAAGTAGCATACATACATACGCCCTAAAGTTTCAGTATTACTTCCTTGATATAAATGACTTTACCAAGGGAGGTGGACTCTGCCCATCATCTCCTCCCCGGTCGCAGACGATTAAAAAAGCCCGGTCAGAGTAGGGTTAGATAACCAAAGACTACTGATGATGGTGAGTACGGTTAAACTTCACGCAGGCATACCTTCTTTGTCATCTGTTTCTTCAGTTGTCGTCGGTATGTGGCTAGCTTTGGTTGGTTTTATTGTTTCTTCAATGCTTGGTACAAGCTCATTCCAGAGGGCCATCTGCTCTGGACGTATCTTGGACCTCACTGTCAAATTAGGACTCAGATACTCTTCAGATACTCTTCAGTGTCATATGTGTACTGGGGCCAAATTGTCCCTATCAACATTGGATTATTTGGATTTCTTCAATGCATGGGAAGAAAGAAAAATGTTCTAAGGTATTCATTCATTTTTATCGAATATGAGCATAGGTGAACTTTGATTACAAGACACAAGAAAAAAGTTTGCAGGTTCACTACTATTAGACGTCTGTGCATTGCATCGTCTTCGAACTGAGCTTATTCCAGTTTAGTACATGATTGATCACCTATCGTGCTCTGCACGGATTAGAACTTCAAGATCATTACTTCAAGCCTCTTCCTCCGTACAATTTCATCTCACTGTGAAATTGTAATTTTCGTTCCTCTAGTGTCGAAAAGTTAAGGTTTGAGATTCGAAAGCGATCTTTATCCACTGGAAGTTGAAAATACGACTAGTTCTTTGCTTCCAGTTTAATCTCATCCGATCATCTATAAATCCCCTTATCACTAATTCCCATCTGATAAGTGAGTAAGTAAGCAAGAACCTTTAACTAAACACGATGAGATTAAAAGTATTGAGCCCCTCCCAGGGGTTTTAGGGAACAAGGGAACTGGAGCATGCATTTTCAGGGAACAGGGGATATGTTCAGTTTATTTTCAGGGAACAAGGGAACTCTTGAGTAGATTTTTGGGAACAAGGGAACACCAATCTATTTTCAATAATATGTTTTTTTTTTTTTTTTTAACTTTCCGAACCTCTAAAATATAAAATCTATTACGTACTTGAGTGTCAGGCGAGATTATTTCGAAATGATTATTATTACGAGCTTCGCAAGGCATCTTGGGAATGCTTGTTTCTTTCATGTGGCAAAATTCAAGATGGCGGAAACTGACACAGTTCGAGAAACTATCAAAGCTTGAATTCGATTACAGATTCAGCAGGGCAATCAAGGAACGGTTGAAGAAGCAATGTTTTACACCATTTGCTTACTTCACAGCTCCCAAGTCCTATTACCCACAGGTTTTCACCACCACGCATTACAAGGGTTTACCCAAGTTATGCCCTCCAAAGCCACACAAACTATCTGAGAAGCAAGTGAGTGAAATGAGGAACTGGAGAGCAATGTATGGTCAGAGTGTTCCCCAGAAAACAGTGCGAAACATGACAACAAAGGACAATCCAGGAACTCTGTATGCAACTGACTCTCCGACTGTACAGCCCCTAGATTTCACAGTGCTGAGTGAAGCAGCACCAGTCCCAGTGCCGCATAGGGAAACAACAGAGACTTTTTACAAACAAAGCCAGATTGTCTGTGTTAAAGCTGATTCCAGCGATACTAGTCAGTTGTTCATAATGGCCTGTCTGCAAGAGATTGTGAGTGTTGGCATGAAGAGGGTGAAAACCAAAGTGTTCATTCAAGATCCTTTCAATCCAGTGCTTTTCACGGAAGATGCAGAGAGATGTGTCGATGTAAGCAACATTGTTCGTGCCCTAACCTGCCATAACTACCGTAAAGATATCCTAGAGCTTGAAGAAGGTGATCTTATCCTTCTCCTTGATGTGCTTCACCATACCAATGAAGTCGTAACTGTCGCAGAGGCAGCTGAGACAGTTGAGATGACAGAAACTGCAGCCAATGAAGTACAGCATGAGCGGATCTCAAGGAGAAGAAAGAGGCGGTTCGAAAGCAATTTTTTCTACTATGAATAGAAAGATAAAACAAGCAAACAAATATGGGGAACAATAATAAACATTTTTGGGGATCAAGGGAACGGTGCAAAAATTTTTCGGGATCAAGGGAGCATGAGTTAAAAACATATTTGGGAACAAGGGGTTTTATTAATGGGAATAAGGGATAAAATCCAAAAATATCAAGGGATCGTGGGAACATGTACCCCCCCCCCCCCCTGGGAGGGACTCAGTATTACATGCTTGAGGGAGCGTGACTAATGTGCGAGCCTGCGAGCCGGGCCCCGAGTCGCAAGCCGCGAGCCTATTTTTGCGAGCCACTCTAGATTTTTCTGGTGTTTTCTGTTTTGTTTGTTTTTTGTTTTTTTTGCGAATTTTTAATTTAACGTTAACGATTTACCCAGTAAATGCTACACGCGGCAGAAGGAACAGAATTTTTCGATGTTCTTTCATGCGTGAAATTCCGCGCAAGTAATTTTCCTGTCAGTGTTAAATTTAATTTCATCATGTTTCATCGAACGAATTCTGCAGGTAAGTTTATATTTTCATCGACGAGTGAAATTTTGAGTTCCCTCTTAAATTTTTCTATCAAAATGTTGATTATGTAAAATTAACTACCACTCAAATGTCAAACACGAAAACGTTCAAGTGAGGCGAATTTTAGGTAATCAAGATCATACTCTAGAACATTAATCAAGCACCGCCATGAAAGATTCATATGTTTGTTTTTTGCTTACCAGTTGTCCATTGCTTTGTCTCTCGGGAAACCAGGCTCTTAATTTTTTTTAATGGTTCCCCGGTAAACTCGAACGACAGGACGACAGCTTATTTCGAGCAATTCAATAGTTTGAGGATAAAACCCATCCGCCCGGCCAAAAAACAAAAAAACAAAAACAAAAAAACAAAACAAAACAAAAAAAGCCGAAATTGGTTTTTAACCATATTTACACATCAGTTTCGTTTAACGTTTGCTTAAATCCCAAAAATCTCGCTGGAGTATAAATCCTTTATGTACTTCATTGACCCTTCATTTCGCTATAACGCGAAACTTCGCTCAGTGAAAGTCAGTACAATTTACTAAGCTGAAAAATATCACAACTCCTTGCAAACTAATTAAAGAGTAGCAAAAGTTTCCCTCGCGTGCAGCTACCAAAGTCTGGTAATTCAAAAGCAAGATGGGAAAAATGTCCGTCCTAAAATATCTGCGTAATTGATAGAAATAACTTTTTTAAAAAAGGAACTCTCCATCACCTAGCTCACTTGCTATGCTAAAGTGCACCGACACATGAAGACTGCGGGTGTTTTCCATTATGCCAAAGATTCCGGACATTTCGGTCGAAAGTCAAATGGGAAGGTCCGTTTCGGTTCCCTCCGACCTAAATATTGCGGTCGGACCGGTCCGACCGAATTTGCCGTTCCATTTTTGACAAACCGGTTCATTGCCCTACTTCTCTTCACTTATATTATGTAGGGAATTCGGAAAAAGGAATAAAACATGAGGACATTATGGCCGTTTTTGTTTTTTGTTTTTTTTGTTTTTTGTTTTTTGTTTTTGTTTTTGAGGGAATCTTTCGAGGCTCGCAAAAAGAGACTCGCAGTTCCAGGCTCGGGCTCGCAGACTCACAAGTCGTTGTCCACGTTAAGTTCCGCTTTGGCGAAGGGGATTCCCAAGCAGCGGATGACAGTCTTGTTTGACCCTTAGCCTAGAACTGTTACGAACCCGCTGACAGGTCCATGGGTCGTGTTTATAGTCTGTGCAGTCTTTGAAGATACGCACAGAAGGAGCATCGAGAAAGCATCGAGAAATTAAGAAATACCGCCGGGGTAAATACCGCCATGACTGTCCTGTTGAAGTCAGCTGGCAATGTAGGTTTCAAAACTGCAAGTAAGATTACCTCAGCGTCTATTTAAGGTATCTATGGGCGGAAACAAGCAACAGCCGGAAATACGCTCGTTTGCGTATTTTTAATGATAGCACAAATGTGTGACACACGGGGCAGTGTTGTGTTACGCTTCAACCAAGGGACTAAATAAAGGTCTAATAAGCATAATTTATGCAGAGGCAGTACGTCTAGTCTGCGCTTATCAGTCCGGAATATCCCGATATATTAGGACAGCCATGACGTCACGAAGCTATTGTTAGCAGGGAAAATGGCGGACCTTTCATGCGGACAAAGAAAGTATGTTGTTTCCAGTCTCGCATAGACTCTAGCCAGCATTAAACGGGACTTTTTTGCGACTAAACGTTGAGAAGGAGAATAAGCGGCCATTTTGGTAATGAGAGAACGTGAACTCTCTTCTAATCATTCAGGTTTTTTGGTGTCAAGCGACGATGTACACGCGATTTTGTGGTCAATTATTAAGAGTAGGCGTTATTTTCTAGTATTTGCGTATTTTTAATTGAGCTGTTTATATTTTTTTACTGGTTCTAGTGTTGTTAAAGTTTCATCAGGCCAAATTCCACGATTGTAAACAACGCCAGTATTTTGTAAACTCTCTTTGAATTTGAGGCCTTACAAGTGTACTTGAACCGCTGTTGTTATAAGGCTTGAGTAATGCATTGTTCCTTCATTTTTATGACAGTTGTTTTCAATTTTTCTCTCTTAAGTACATGGAAGAGCATACTCGACTGCTCGAGGCACTTTACCGAGTTTGTGAGGAAAAAATGGAAAAGAGAGGAAAGAAGACGTCGCTAAGTACGCGGACGAAAGTAAACAAATTTGGGCGGGAGGTCTCTGTGTTGGTGGATTCACCGAATGTATACCCCAGTTGTATCACTGGAGAGCCAACAGCCTGTTGAAAACCACCTACAGCACAGAAGTGGCAGAGAAACAGACAGGCCAGGGGTAGTGCAGTGATTCCCTGTAAATGATTCTATCGGTATCCCAAGGAATGGCACAAAGGGTAGAGGAGATTGTTTGTGCTCATTTACCAGACGTTTGAGGGCCATGCAAACATTTAAGTTAAGGTTTGTAGGGGGCATTGTATTCTTTTTTGGCATTTTTTTTAAAACCTATACACACTGCAGCTGTTCTTAGTAGATGATGATTTTTTTCACCTCCCCATGAAGCTTGAATGTACCAGAAAGTACTATTTTTGCAAAATAACTATTATGAAAGCAAAGACTGAAAAAGTACAAGAGCTTAGAATGTAGTGTCGAGTGTTGAAAGTTACTAATTGTGAAACTAATGCAAAACATTAATTGATTGTGAACAGGAAACATATCAGTTTGGTTAAGAGTATGTAATAAAAAATAGAAAACATATGAGTCATCAGACCACTTGAGGGCACTCTCTTAATTAGTTAGTGAGAACTAATGTGGTAACTAAATTCAAAATAAATTCATATTTTAAAACGAAAAATACATTTGTAATAATATTGACATCTGTGAGCAATGTAATAATCTTCTAAGCGCTTGTGATTTGTTTCAGGTCCTGCATTCTGCCAAGAGGCAAATTCAAGGTTGAGAGTACCTAAAGAGTGAATAAAGTAAAATGGATTTCACTTTCAAGATTGAGTTCGTTTTGTATCGGTTTAAATAAATATATAATAAAACCTTGGGACATGTGGATGGATTGTCAATGCTCCCTTGTCAACCTGTCCAGGAATTATATTTTGATATTTTTGGGTAAATAACTTGTTAAAGTCAACAATTATATGTGGACTTTCATAATTTAAATGTGGAAATCAGACATGATATCTTTTAGCACAGCAACAAATAGATACAAGAAATATTTGAGATAAATACCAAAATGGAGAAATTTCAGATTTACAAAGAATATGTTAACGGAATTTTTGACGATCTATACATCTGAAAACACTATTTTTCTAGCTTAGTTTATTTTGTATAAAAGAACAAGAATTTCTCACTCGTATGCGTTATTCAAAATTCTGCTTCAATTATGATTTCATTTCCTTGATTTAGCCAAAATGTATAACATTTTGGACATTTACAATTTATCTTTGCTGGCATATAAGAACACGCGCGTGCTGTCGATTTCGGCCCAATAATCCCTAGATAAGAGGAAAGCCTCAATTCTCATATCGATCATTTCTGTGCTTAGAAAAATGCAGAGTAAAGATGCTTACCGATTGTACCGTCTCTTTCCAAAGAATGATAACTGCAGCTCGTCAAACTTAGCTCGCATTGCGTTCCGTAATGCTTCCTTCGGTCCGAGGATAATCGTTATCTGGGCACAATTGCCTGTGACATGGAACGCGAACACAAACTTTCCTTTAATTTTATTATTTGGACAGTATTTAACCCAATTCGAGATAAATATACACCTCCTGAGGGCCCGCATTCATGGCATTGGAAAGTATTCGCGACTCTCTTTGTCCGCCATCTTGAATCTCTTGGTTTGTTGTGAAACGCAACACTCCAGCCAAAACACGCATTCGCATTGGTTGAAACGTGAGTTTCGTGACAACACAACCGTCCTAATATATCGGGATATTCCGGACTGCTTATACCATGTGGCAACGAATCAAATTAGCATACCACAAAGATACCCCAACGCGGAAAATATCATGTGGTTATGGTATCGCGCTTTCAATTTGATTCGAAAGGCAAAACACGCTCCTCGGGCCGGGAGGTCTTTTTAAAGGTAACATTGAATTACACTGAGTTTATAGAGGGTACAAAAAGTACCCTATTAATTTTAAAGCTGTACTGCTGTTCTTGTACTCGAGAGCGAACTTTAGGAAATGATTCCCAAGCTTAAGGTACATCTCTCTAGTCCTACGCAACGCTGATGCATTTGTATTATTGAAGCGTTTCGCTCGAGTAAAACGTCTTCTTTCTTTCATTAGCTGTCAGTTGTTTGGTTAACGCAATTCTTCGATCATATACCCGGCAATCGGGTACGGCTTTTGCATGGAGTTGCTTATAGCCTGCCCGCCGGTCTGAAATTTTGACACATTTTCCACGGAATGCCATATTGAAGCTCTTAAACAATCTATGATTGTTTGGAAAATCTAAGGGATACCGATTTCGTTTTTGGTTTCCTATTTAATTCAGAATTTTCTGAGGTTGAGTATGAGCATACTAAATTAAAATCGCCATGTCCTCGGCCCGGCCTATTCTCGACATCTACAATTTATAGTCGGAGTCATAGCCCGAAATTTTTGTACAATTTCGACGGAACAACTTAGCAATGGGACCTCCTGAGATTATTTTACGATCTTTCAGAAATGCCAAGTGATTCTCAAAACTGTGGACGAATCTTCGGAGCAATCGCTTCATGGTCATTTGTGTCAGACTCACTTTGATAAAAGATTGCGTGACTTGCCCGTGTTTTGTTTCCGTTTCTTTTGGTATCACAAGATCACAAAGCTTTATTGTTTTCATTACATTCCATGTTATCTAAGTATCATAATAATTGGAGACCGTAGTAAGTTTCGCTTATTCATAGCGCGACATGTCGGGGAGATTTTCTCTTTTCAGTCCTCCACTCCGATGTCGGCCACCATACCGCACGATTCTCGGAATCGAAATCGAAACCACTGCATCACCATTACAGAAAAACCACATTACGTTTACCGTGTATACCAGAGAAATTTTAAAGTTATATCATTGATTCCCCGATTAGTCCTCGTCGTTTTTCGAAGAGTCTTCACGTATCCGGCCCAAATACCGACTATGTTCTTGAGTAATCGCTGAATACCCTCTCACTGCTGGAGAAAATCATCGTCAAAGCTACGACTGTCACTCCTTCTATACTACAAGTAGGGAGCTTAATTGAGAAAACCACGACGGTAACGGCAACGGCAAAGTCGCTAAACAAAAGGTTTAATGAGGATAACAATGACTGTGCACGTGCGTTATGATTCTTGGTGCATTTCTTTGCCCTCCTCTGCAAAACAACAACGTGAATGACCAAATTCTGCATTGTCTGGAGAACGTGAACCACGACCGCTAATTTTTCACATTTACAGTGTTTTAGTAATTCCTTGCAAGAGATCTCATCAATATGGAGACGGTAGGGCAGCCTTGAAGCAGTGATATCTGCGAATGTTGTGTGTCTAAAGAAAGACTACTCTTAAAGAATGAATTCTTTTTTTAATGATGCATCCGGTTACTGATTAGACTCCTTATTTCTATATGCAGGATTCGCTGCATGCAGATGAGCATTCGAAGCCAGGATCCAAGTGAGAGAGACAAAACCACCAGCTACAAAATACGCCTGTCTCAACATGTTTTGCTTTGAATAATACAATATTGTTCCCCGCGTTATTTCGTCAAAGCTGTTGCGAAGCATTCTGAGTTCATCATATCAAAGACTGGTGACCAGAAAATCAAGCCAAGCATGTCTTGCTGTAAGTTGGCACCTCGAAGACAACGCAACCTAACAAACAAAGGATTGACAGTCATGTTAATCATCTTGCTCGTAGTTCTTGTTAGTCTCCACCTGGTTATTCTTCCATCTGCGAGTGGTGGCTATAATGACGAGTGTTATTTAACTGATGAAAAACGTCAAAATTCGAGGATTATGGTGCAGAATATCTCGAGGGTGTTTGACAAGTTTGGTGTTCAGTATTGGCTCGACTATGGTGAGTTGCTGGTTATGCTTCTAATCAGAATAGAATTAATTGTGATATTAAGGTTACGGTATACCTTCGGTTCGAAAATTTTCTTGAAATTTGGATTTTTGGGTCAAAGTAGTAGTCGAAGAATAATCTCTAGTTTGTGACAAAAAAAATTGAAAAAGGCTTAATATTGGCGGACAAATGGCGGTTTTACGTTTTCACCGGAAGTAAAAGTTTACCTCTTGATTGACAGCCCTATGGCGTGTATGTAATCAACCGAGACGATTTTCGCGGGAATTACCTGGATGGATGTCACGAATTGACTACTCAGTTGAACAGCATAGTTGTTCTGACTACCCAGTATTTTTGGTATTAGGTGTGACTCTATTAAGTTATAAGTAAACATAGACCACGTTAAAACCATGGACCAGTTCGAAAAAGCGAAAACAGCGAAGAACGAATGAAAATACATCAATGAGTGAAGAAGCGAAAGTTCGCCACGCGGATGAAGCTATAGCTATCGAATAAGGCGGGCAAAATATTCGTGGTAAGAGTAAAAAAGGGTTGTGTAAAAATTTCGGAACTTGACAGCAACAACAGGGATGCTAACAGAGACTCTTCTGATGAGTCCGATATCGGCGAATCGCCGGACTCATTGAGACCATTTGAAATATTATTCATGCACAGTTGACCACACACAGTTGCTCCCCGCGCTTTCTTTTGTTTGCTTTCTTCGCTCAGCCACTCTAGCGTTCGTATCCTTTTTAGGTCTTCCCCATTTAGCGAGACCAGCTTCAAAAAAAGACCGAGCTACAGAAAAATTATCTCTCCGCCTTCGGTTCCTGGCGCGCATTGCGAAACACAAGAGCTTTTCAGAGATTCGCACGTAAATTTCACCAGGAGGTTAATGGTAGTAAACTTTTCCTGCACTGATTGGCTCAGTTATCTGAGAACCCAGTTGAAGGCGTTTGTGGGCGGAGTTTGTTTGCGAAGCAGAAGATTTTTCTTAGCGCTGCTTTCTCGAATAAATTTTTTTTCACTTGAAGCAAACACTTTAAAGAGTTACAACTCAAACGGAATTTGTTCAATTGCCCTCAAATTTGGACAGTAGCTAGTTTAACATATAAACTACAAAGGCGTGTCTGGGAATTGTTAATTTCGAAATACCTTTTCTTCGAGAGCGATTTTTGTACGATCACTCCACATTTTTTTCATCCTATTTCGAAATGTTCTGTAACTTTTTACTGCAATTGAATATGCCAAAACGCAGACACGTTTTTTAAGCGCTTAGGGCGGTGAAACCGAAAAAAAAATTAAATTGGCCAAAAACGAAATTCGCTTTGACTTGTAGCTTTCGAAAGGTGATTCGGGCGCTCGCATTCAGTGGTCGTGAAAAATTCGGAAATTCATTTTATTTCAGAATTCTTGGTGTAGTTTGATAGCCAGCTCTATAAGCTTTAATTTGATATAGGGGTTTGAGTATCTACCGCTTAAACTGCACGCGCTACATCGCTTGCACGCGAGACACCCCTGAAGATATACTGTAACCTTAAGACCTTAAGATACGTTCGCACGTACACGTGTATGCTTTATTGCTACTTATTTTCGAGGGAGTAATTTTGCGGGGCCTAAATTTGTCTATAAAATACGCGAAAATAAACTAAATTTCGCGAGATTTGTCAGAATACTGATCTTTAATTTATAATGAACATTTATACTTAGTCTCAGAATTGGCACAAATGATTATAGTTTTCCTCATCGATAGTTAATTGCATTTATACTTGTTCAAGTGTCAAATATATGCTCAAATGTATGATCTCTTTCATATATTCACTTGTAGTCTTCACCACCTACGGGTATATTACGAATTCACTACCCAGCTGGCTTGATAACTCAGTTGGTAAAGCGCTGCGCCGGTACCGCAGAGGTCATAGGTTCGAATCCCGTTCAAGTCTGAACATTTTTCAGGCTTTAATTTTACGATAAATATAACTGCGATGATCAATCATATCTTCATACCTTTCGCCGCAGTTCAAATTTATGATCTTTCGTATATTCACTTGGACACTTAACGAAATAAAGCAGAGCTATACAGAGTACAGGGCAAAGTCTATGAGCCCTTTACAAGTGACGTGAACGTTGATTAATAAAGAACTAAATAGCAGGCATTGGATTATGCGTGATTCATTGCCGCGAAAACATTTTTCGCGGGTCTCTAATTTTGCGGTTATAAGTGAGTAAGTCGTATTCGTTTTGAAAAAAGGCGAGAATTATTGTTCGAATTAAAAAACGATTTCTTCTTAGAGAATACAATTTCCTCTCAAAATGGCGGCAATGAGCCAGCGCGGCCGAATTTAGGGACCGTTCATTTTTTATGAGGGAGGGGGGGCTGGTGGGATTTGGGAAGCACCATTTAAAAATCGCATGACCCCCCCCCCCTCAGCTTACCAATTTTTTTCACATGGCCCCCCCTTATAGCGGTCATTTTTTGGGATGACCCCCCCCCAAAAAAAAATTGAACAAACAATATTTAGATTTCAACTCTTTTAATATTTCTCTATTATCCCCCTACTTCACGTTATTGTGCTCACTATGAAGACAATATTTACAATCCCTATACTACAGAGAGCTGTTGTTTAAAAAACAAATCAAAAGAAAGAGAAGTCAATTTCGGATCTCCTAGTTATGGCTCGCCCTGAGCGTGTGGCATTTGGCCTCTCATTGGTATCTTCCTCATCTGAATTGATGAATGCAAGAATGACATCACTTGAGTCATCTTCTCCCCTAGAGTCAATGGCATCACCGTCATACTCATCATTGTCACTTTCATCCGTTTCACTGCTGTCAGCACTTACCCTGTTGTCATTTTGTGTCAATGTCCTGGCATTTCTCAGTGTTGGTTGGCCAGCTCTGAGAGGACTCTTCTGCCGCAAGCATGAATGTCTTACAATTGCCTTTACTTTCTCACTCTTGCTGCTTTTCAAATGCTGCTTCAGCCCGTGGTGGTTCAAGTACTTGTTTTGTTCTGGAACACGTTGCTTTTTAAGCTTGGTTAGATCTTCGCACAACTCAGTCCAAGTATAATCCTCATATGATTTATCTTTTGCGTCCCTACTTAACTTTGCCTTTTCTTCTGCTCTCCTTTTCCTTTTAAATTCCAGCACTTCAAGATGCTGAAGATAATCCACCACAAACTTTGATTTGACAATAAACTTATCTGCAAATAGAGCAACGCTCTCTGGGTGAGATAAAACCAGCCTGCCACCTCCATGCTCTTTCTTCGCTTGGACCCTTGGCTGCCAGTCATCTGGATCACGCCCTTCTTTTGGGGTCTTCTGGTAGGAGAGGTAGTGGTATTCCGGTAGGCAGGAATGGTCAGGAACTGGTTTAGGATATCTTTCTATGGGTGATCCAGTCCATTCACAACAAAAAGAACAAATTTCTCCTACCTTTTCTTGACAGGACAACTTTAGAAACTCTCTGTAGTTCTCCCCCTCCTCATAGTGCTCATTCATAAACTTCTCAATCTTACGGAAGTAACAGTGGCCTGGAACAGAGTCTTTCCTTGCTCCTGCATTGTGATACTGAACCAAGTACGAAGTGTTGTGAAAAAACTGGAAATCTGTTGATGTGTTGTGTGAAACACATTGTTACATTTAATTTACAGATGTCTTTATTTGGAAGGTTTTTACCTCTACTCTAGTGATAGGCATGTATAAATGTTGCCCTGTCCAGGTAAAACAAAAAGCTACGAGTGTTCTCAAATCTTGCAAATAGTGGATTACTTTTTATAAATTTTAGCATACTTGTTCTGGTTTAAATTTATCTATGGTTTAAAATTTCTTAATTTTCAAGGTAAAATGGGGTTGACTAGCCTACACGACTTTTACGGTTCGTGACATTTGTACATTTACCGTTCTCAGTTCGGTCACTCGACCTTTCTTGTCGCTTCACTCGTGTTCATGAAGGGCACTTCATGTTGTGTAATAAGGAGGAATTTTAGTGGAGTTGAGCCGTTAGATCGTGCTATGGCAAATTTTTACAGGTTATAGGTCTGCATGGTTTCCGCTGTTATCAAAATAAAGTCTTTCACTTCACTTCACTTCACATCTGCATGTCGACTCGTTGAGTTTGACACCTCTGTAATTTGCCATGTGTTTCTGCATTGTTTAGGCTCATTTCTATTGCAAGATATGCTTTTAAATCTCCATGAATTTGCTTTTGAGGGACAAAATATGAAATTTACCGTGAACATGTTGCTTACTTGCATTCTATATTGTGACGCCGGGCCCGGCTGTGATTAGAACTGTTTGCAAGCACAGTAGGTAGATCGTTATCACGGATATCATATTTGTTCTCCTACGATTTCCTTCGGAGACGCCGTAGCTTTACTTTGAGAAAGCTATACGTTTGTCTAGAGACATTCCTATGTTTCTTGCAGCTATCTGATCGAGCTTGTGTTTCTCTTGCTCGATGTATAGGTTTATTCCTCCTTTTTATTTCCTCCTCTTTTGCAAACTCCGTCTTTAAAATGGGGTTGATGCTATACGTTGAGTGCGTATTTTTGCTTTAAGCTCCTTGACGTTAGTTGAGTGCTGCTATGTCTTGCACGATGTAGAACGGGGCACGTCCATAATAATCATGAAAGAGGCTCATTCCAAAATGCGCAATAATGGCGAAAGCGACGAGTCGTTTAAGAAAAGGTTTACAGCTGAACGATCCAGGCAGTTTGACATCTTACAAGCAAAAGAAGCAATCTTTCTAAGTGCGGATGGCTGTTCAGAAAGGGCGAGTGAGTTTTCCATGCCAGGGTACCAGTTGAAGCCCAGTGATGGAAGAAAACTGAACTTCTCCATCAAAGAACACAGAGCAATGGTGGAAAAGTTGATTGCCACGATTCCACACTCTTTCAGTCCAATGGGCTTGCTTTAAAGCAGGGCGAAGAATTTGCCCACAGTTTTAATGTAAAACAGATCAAATTTATAGAAGCTAAGTTGACGAAGGTCACGCAGGACATGGAAGCACTAGAAAATAAGAAGAGCAATTATAACAGCATATTTAAGGGCATACTCAAACAGCACATCAACAAAAGGAGAAGGAAAAAAGAAAACCGCAGAAAGTCAAATGAAAGAAAGAGGAAGCGGACTGAAAACAACGTCCAACGAGTTTATGGAATTTGTGTTAGAAACCCGCTAGGAAATGATCTTCCACAATGCCTTGTGTACCCTCCTAGAACGGCCGTCCCGGAAGAGTGTATTCAAGTTGAGCATGTTGCCACGTCGTTATTTAGAAGAGATGGGCCATACATCGCACAGCTCTTGGAAGGGAATTATTTCACCAATGCTGCAAGAAGCAGAATCACCACCAACCTTGAGCAGGAAGTCAGAGATTATGTTTACACCTTCATGTACCCTGAAGAGTACACTCTGACGGAAAGCATTGCTGCTTCTTGCAGCATTGGTGAAAGAGACTCCCATAGCAGCACAAGCGGCGACGAAGAACTCGACGACAGCGAAGATGAAGATGACTGCCAGTGAAAGTTGCATTCGAAAATAACAGTGTTAAATACTTCTTTTCAGTAGCTACAAATGCTTTTTGTCGCCAAACGTTTTTTTAAAGCAAATGGAAAGTTTATAATAAATTTGTATCCTGCCTTCTATGTTTATTCTATAGCAATTTTTTTGATATTCAAACATCATGCCATTTTAAATTTTTACTAAAATATTTCACGTGACCCCCCCTTTTTCCCTTATTTTTTTGGGATGGCCCCCCCTCGAAAGCCATTTTTTTTCGCATGCCCCCCCCCAAATCCCACCAGCCCCCCCTACCTTATAAAAAATGAACGGTCCCTTATGAGCTCGGAAACCTCTCTCCGACCAATTCAGAGGTGAAACTCTTAACATGTAGAACCGTGGATTTTCCAAACAAAAAGCAGATTTGCGGTGATTTACAAGTAGCTCCGAGTACTGTCAGAAAGAAAATTCACCATTTTTAACGGTGTTCAATATTCAAATAATCAATTCATTAATGTAATGTTGAGGGGTACGCTGATCCCTTGGTTTTACTTTAAAAATTTGCTTGGCTAAATAGAGGTTCTGTGGAGAGACTAAGCATGCATTAATTAACGGATTCGTTTAGCCTGCATTGTTCGAAAAGAAACAACGTGACAGCAAAGACTTAAGATTACTTTTGTTTGTATTAATTCGTTTCAGGAACCCTTCTTGGTGCTTATCGCACGGGAGACATTCTGCCACACGACCACGACGCAGATATATCATTTATTTTAAGAACACAGAGCTTAAACGCCTATTCGGAGTTGACGAGATCAGGAATTAAAGCAAATGGTTTCATGGCAATCTTTGGGAATGCGACCGCTGATTTCGTGAGGTGGATACCAGCAAATAGGACAACTAGCGGCAAAACAGAGGTAATGCTTCACAAATTCTATCCAGCCTCGTCAGGGGACAACTTCATTCTTAAATACCATCATACCTTGGAGACGTTTCCTGAGTCCTGGGTCATGCCACCTGCGAGGATCAATTTCCGCGGGGTCAATGTCGCAATTCCCAACTCCCCGGAACGTTTATTGTCTTTTAGATACCCTTACACTTACGGACTGTTCGGGTTTCAATTTCCATACAAATGGAGGTGCTGGGTGCCCTGTCTTTTAAGAGCAAGCAATGGATGCTAAAATTATACGCAGCGGAAAGTTAAGATGCTAGTAATAGTATCGTGTGGTGCTATTGATTATATTGGTTAAGTGTATTAAATGAGTGGATGAATCCCTAGTGAGGGACCATTCAAGTGTAGGCTATTGAGCAGTACTTTCATGTGGTACTGTTTATTATGCTGCACAAAGTGGTTCTAACTTTTAAGTCTTTGGATGAAACCCTAGTGTGTTACCATTTAAATGAACGCTATTGAGCAGTAATTTCATGTGGTACTGTTTATTATGCTGTACAAGGAGGTTCTTATTTTAAAGTCTGTGGATGAAACCCTAGTGTGTTACCATTCAAATGAGACCGACTGAGTAGTACTTTCATGTGGTACTGTTTATTATGCTGCACAAAGTGGTTACAACTTTTAAGTCTTTGGATGAAACCCTAGTGTATTACTGGCATTCAATTGAAAGCTATTGAGCAGTACTTTCATGTGGTACGGTTTATTATGCTATACAAGGTGGTTCTAATTTTTAAGTCTGTGGATGAAACCCTAGTGCGTTACCATTCAAATGAGACCGACTGAGTAGTACTTTCATGTGGCACTGTTTATTATGCTATATAAGGTGGTTTCTACTTTTAAGTCTTTGGATGAAACCTTAGTGCGGTACCATTCAAATGAAAGCGAGGAGTACTTTCATGTGGTACTGTTTATTATGCTATATAAGGTGGTTTTTACTTTTAAGTCTGGATGAAACCTTAGTGTGTGACCATTCAAATGAAAGCTATTGAACAGTACTTTCATGTGGTACTGCTTATTATGCTATATAAGGTGGTTTTTACTTTTAAGTCTGGATGAAACCTTAGTGTGTTACCATTCAAATGAAAGCGAGAAGTATTCATGTGGTACTGTTTATTGTGCTGTGGATGAATTCCTAGGCTGTGACCATTCAAGGGAAAACTACTGAGGATTACATGTACTTTCGTGTGCTACTGTACATTGCATAAGGCGGTTGTAACTAAAAGTCTTCATATACATTCAATTAAATATACACGATAGGTCCATTTTAAAACCGACCGATGTTTTCTAGATGTTGTAGTTGTTGTTGTTGTTGTTGTTGTTTTTTTTTTTTTAAGAGGAACTAAATATTTTCAGGACCTTTGCTAAAATGTGATGAACTTATTTTACTTGTTGTTAAAAATCTGAAATGACATGCTGTGATTGGCCAAAAAGTAGCGATGCGTGATGTCCTATGCAAGTTCTATATATAAGACCGATGTTCTATAGAAATTCCAGAAATAACTTTGAGAAGTGCTAAGTATTTCTAGGACCTACGCAAATATATATCTGGGTTATTGACCAAGCGTGAGGTCAAGATGGCTGGCTATTGGCCAAGTGTGTTTTTTGCGTGTTTATGGACCAAGACGGAGTCGAGGTCCATAAACACGCAAAAAAAGGACGAGGCCAATATCCAGCCATCTTGGCCGAACATGCTTGCTCAAGAAAGGATTTATTATATGGCTTTCGGAGAAATTTTTCTTGCGGGACGCGGCGGTAGTCCCGAGCGGGCAAGACAGCTCCATCTTGCCGGCTCGGGTAGCCAATCACAGCGCAGGATTTGATTCATCTTGCCCGCTCACGGAGCTAGCCCTATGATAAGATGAACTTATTATATTTGTAATTGAAAGTCTAAAATAAAATGTTGCGATTGGCCAAAAAGAGCAGCTTTACATGATCTCTGATGCAAGTTTAATCATCGATACGTGGGCAAACGACTCCAGGAAACTTGTTACAGGGGACGATAACAGGCTAGACCACTCACATTCCTCTATTTTTTTTGTGAGATGGTAGATGTCTATCGTTGAGTTCGATGGGCCGCTATCTTGATCTCTTGGGGGCATGATGCGAGAGAAATTGAGGAGAGTGTTTTTCGTTGCTCTAGAAATTCAAACACATTGCAGTCGGTCACGGTAGTGTTTTAACAATTTGTTCGCTGTTTGCTGCTTCATATTGTAATCCACTTTAGTTTGGAGAATATATAGTTATAGCCTGGGTAGCAAGTGTTTTCGTGGGGTTCGGAAGCAAAGAATTACCGCGTAAAAAATCTTTTTTTGGCTCTCGCTCCATTTTTCGCGAGGGCAAAACACCGAAAATCCCGTTCATAGGTCTTTCTTTGTTCCCCAACCCCAAGGAAACGCTTGCTACGCAGGCTAGAATAGTTATGACGATGGGAAAGGGACCTAATCCTTTCTTCTGACGTGACGAATTTCTACGGCGTCGGCCCGATCTGACCTGTCGCCTCCTGAACAGTTGAAGTACAGTAGTCGGGACACGGGGAGGCGCGAAACACAAGCGCGGAGCGTGTGGAGGCAGTGTGGCCGAGTGGTTAGAGCGCCGGATTTGAAATCCGTAAGTCTTGGGATTATATCCCGTTCTGACCGCTAGCTGATGTTGCTCTCGGTAGCCCCGAGTTCAACTTCTCGGCAGCGCTTGTAAATAGCCAGCTGGTCTGTCTCTCGCCAGTTGGGATTCTTAACCGAGTGTTTATTTGAATATTTATTTATCATTGTTTGTCTACATTGGTCCTGAAAAGCCCCAATGGGAAGTGGTCAATTAAGTATACATTTTTTTTTTTCATTCGCGCGTTGCGCTCGTGATCGCGTTTCGCGCTCGTGTATCACTTTTCGCGTTCTGGCCTCAATTCGCCCAGATCGACTTGCTGTTTGACTTGCTGTAGACATAGACAGACATACTTTATTTAACGTGGAAATAATCTGTTTGACTTGCAGTTTCGAATGTAGGTCAGTGGAATTTTTGTTGCTGGTTTCAGATAACGTTTCGAATGACCTGATTCAATTGCATAAGGCCCCAGCTTCCTTAGTCTGACTGTCCCAAATAAAAGGATCTAAAATGTAATTTGCTACAGATTTGTGATTTAGTGCATGGTCACCTACAATCTCATTAGGATCGATTTTTCAACGCCGGGACCGGACTGCGGTGAGATGATATATTTTCTTTAATATCTTAATGATCTCGCTTCAGTTACAAATTGCCATGCAATATGTCACAGAAGTTAGAGGGTTAACTGATCGGTGCGTGCTAACGATGATCGCCATTTAGGCTAACCGAAACTTCATTTATTTAGGTCGAAATCATGTGTCATCGGGCAGGGATAGGAAAACAAGATCCTCTACTATGTAAGGCTCCTCGCTTGAAGTAAGTTATTAAAAAAAGGTAAAGAAAGTTACGAATTACAGGACGAAATTTCACAAGCTCGTGCTAGTTACATGCAGAAATTTCCGTTAAACTTAACTTTGCCAGATTACCAATTAACCATTGTAATGTGATTTGAAAATTTAGGCTGGACGAAAGAGGTCACAATGCCTACGAATAAATCACTTTAAAATGGCTTACAATGTAAGCTTCCTGAGAGGTCTTCTGTTTGAGCCGTTCTTTTAACTCTTTTAAGAACCGAGAAAATAAGCCTGCAAAAAGCAAAATGTTGCTTCAAAGTAATGTATGATAAGTAAAGTTCTGTTTCAATTTCACATTTACAGTGCCAAATACAAACAGTGACTCCACTTGCTTCTAACATGCAGTGTTCTTTAGGCCACTTGTTACTTTATGACAAGTTCTTGCTAAGTCCACGTTTGTTGCTAGGAAGAAAAATACACATTTTTTTCTTCTTCAGGAGAATAGTAATAGGTCCATATTTTTTGTACAGAAATGGGATGACCCACAATAAGCGAGACATTATACGTGACTGTATTCGTTTACCAAATAATGACGATTTATTGCTCAGACGGGCTAAGCCGTGAAGTCAAAAAAAGCCGCCATCTTCTCAATGGTTGCTCGCGCTAGTCACGCACGTAACTGATGAAGAAAGCCCAGTCTGATACTAAGAAATCACCTTAATTCTATTCTTCTGTTAACTCACTTTTGGAAGGAACGACATAACATAATTGTTCCAAAGTGAGAAATATTTGTTTTACAACGTGATCCAGTTTTCACACACTGAGCTATTCATAAATATAGTCTATCCAGCTGTGTTACCATAACCTTCTCGAGACCTGACTGTCATTAAAGATCATTAAAATACCAGTCTTGTTTCAACGAGCATGCTTTCTCAACATAGTTGTATTCTTTTTTTTCTTTTTTTTTTTCAATACTACTAAGTGGAATCAGTAAGCGGCTTATATTTTTGTAACATAAAAACCTTTTGTCTTTTTTTCCCGGAAAGATTAACACGCATTTCTCAATATTTTCTCACGGGTCTGTGATCAGACGCGTGGAAAAATACTGAGACAAGCTTCCCTGTGACAGGCCGTCATAGGGATGCGTGTCCGGGATATGAGCGATCATGCTTCTTACGCATCACTGAAACAGAAAAATGTCCAACGTCGATTTTAAAAGTGATTTAACAAACAAAGAGACGCGGCTGTGCTTGTGATACGATGTCATTTCAGCTCTTTAACTTTAAAATCACCTAAACCAAGCAAAGGGAAGTAAATATTTAACATTCCTTTAAGCAGTATCAATAAACTGCAGTCACTCCTTTTATTTTCCTGGCGTGTGACGCGAATTCACGAATGCGAAGCAAAAGAGGAACGATGGAGCAGCATATTTGTAAACCCCAATTAATAGCGCAGATGATTTCACGAACAAGACCCCACTTCTTTTTTTCTAGTTTTGTTAGCTGTTTGTTTTAACGTAGTAATTTAATTTAAAAGGTCTTTCTAGTTTAAACCCGCTTGAACCTAGCAAACACAAAACAGTCTATCGCTATGTAAACACGAGTTTTTCTTTATTGTGCCAAACATGCAAAGTCTTCGTCCATATAGGAGATGGAATGAGATTCAAATTAGGAAAGATAAAATAGAAAAGTCGGCAAACCATGATAAAGAAATACACAACGAACAATACAATCCTATAGATCCTTCTCACAGGCTGCTCTCTCTAAATGATTTGTTGACACATTCCAGGCACGTTATGTGACGTGGAGGCCACTCTAAACACCTGAAATAAAAAAAGCTTCCCTATCCTCGGAGCGCATTTTCCTTGCTTACTTAGGACATGTTGCATAGCGAGTACGTATCTACTTTAATTTTCTAATTCCATACGTATAGTGTAAAACTAACATCGAACAGTATGGAGACATTTCGCATGTCACGGACCGTTGTCTAGCACTTTTACCAGAAGTGATCAAACTTATATTTCTCTTTACAGTTCCAAAACATTAACCAGCAGGAATGTGACGGAAATAGAGAAGATCATCAACTTAGTGATATTGTTTTGACACAGCACCAAATTCTCAGAATTTACATTAAAATTTATGCCATCATTGAGCAGAACCCCGGGGGGTACTTCTAGAAAAGTTGGGTGGGCGTGTGCGGCCCACTCCCCAAAACCCTTATCCGATTTATGACCAAAATCTCAGTTTTTTGCTACCCTATATATGACCTGACCAAAAATTCGATAGCCTATTTATGAAGGCTGCGGCTGACACAGTTGTCCTAAACATAAGTTATGAAGGGCTTTTGTTGACGGTCTTATTGATAATGATGAAAAAGTAGCTGCTTCTAAGAAACATACCCAATTCAAGACCAGAGTGCAAAAACCATACCCTATTTATAACCAAAATGACCAAAATCGATTCCCTAGTTATGACCAAAACGGCTGAAAAACCCTACCCTTTGGGGCCGCACATACCTATATAGCCCATATAAGGAAGTACCCCTCTCCCCCCCACCCCCGGAGAAGAACTGACTTTTCTAAACTCACTAAAAGGCTTAATCCGTCTTAAATAAGGGCGGTTTTCCTGCGCTGTGATCCGCTTTTAAATACTTTACTAGCTAGAGTATCGCAAATTCGTTGTCAGTGTTAATTCTCATTCTTCTATAGATGTCTCATTGATAATTTTCTTCATTCATAAACGGCATAAACTGGACTTCTTCAGGATCCAGAATACGATTTTAATTCAAAACATTATTATAGATCAACGAGCTTTATACCAAATAGTAGGCAATCTCTACAAATCAATCGGCAATCTCTAAAAAAGGCATTAAAGTTCATAAATTGTAGAACAGTGAACGGGTGGTCCTTTTCCTAACATGCGCTTGTACTCGTTCTTTTTTTCATCTTTTTTTATTGCTAAGGGGCAATAGTAAATTGATGTTAGTTTTAGAAGGAATAAAATCTTTTGCCTTTTTCTCAGAAAGCCGAGATTAACCAATATTTGTATTTACCTACGCGATTGTGAAATCTGCAGAAAAGCTGTCATACGGATGTGGGTAAAGGTTAAAAGCTTTGAAAGAAGTCGTGGTTTCTTCGATAAAGTTACAAATCCATGAAACCGACAAGCAGGCGATATCCCCAATAACAACTGCTATGCTTGCGATGTTAACTTATTTATTGACGAGCTGTCAAGCAATAATGAACGTGAACAGAAAGAGGAAATCTTAAAAGGTAGCCTCACGATTCGGAGCATGTGCAAGGCATGGCGTGACTTCCGCTTTCTTCCTGAATCGCATGTAGTTTAGAAATCACATGTAGGCGCTTTAATTGTCGAAATCACACGAAATATATCACCGGGTTTAAAACCAAGCTGTCAAAATTTAGAGCATCGATGTCATCATTGGGCCTAGAGATTTATTTAGGACACAATACTAGTTATCTACTAGTATCTGATTGGTTTATAAACAATAGAATCGAGTGGTGCATGGGAGTTAGAACAGACGAAAGTAATTTGCTTGTGAAATATAACTTCTATCGCAGTTTTTCACAACTTTTTCCACATCTTTCAAGGCATAAATATAAAGAAAAACTCATAAGGTCATCGTCGATTGTTGTAAAAACAATTAAATCAAACTGGCTGTCTCTACAGCTTGCCTGATGTGCTTAACCACGGCGCTATTATTTTAGCATTCCGTACACTAACTCAATATCCATTAGACAAATCGACACCGGAGCTCATTTCTATCGCTATCGATGTTGGAGCACTGGAGTTACAACCAAGTCCAACAAATTAAAATGATTGATTTAACTGTTATGTTATGTGAGATAATACAGCATTCTTGTTTAAATGGTCTTTTTTGCTTTATTTTTTACTACTTATAAGCCATTTTCCATATAAAAAAAAAACATGTTAACATAAAACAGACAAAACATGTTACCATTAGCTTTGAATGAAACTAGACTGAAAGAGAACATGAATTACAAAATAGTGACGTTAAGATAGATCAAATAAACTATTTTGCAAAACTAAGGCAAAACCAAACAAAAACCCTGGAGACAGTCTAACTATATTTCAAGATGTGATGACCTTAACTGAATTTTAAAAACGGGACACCTGCGGTGACGAGTGCTCAAACGTAACATAACATGACATTTTCTCGAACGATTTGCTGACCTATTCAGTGTGTATTAGGCCACAGGCACTAGCATGCCAAGCAAACACGAAATATACATGCAAGTTCATTTAGTTTCGACAGTTAGAAACTCGAAGACGAGAGATTGATTTATCATATTATAATGCGAAATGTTTAAAGCTGGATACCTTTTTTTCATGAATATTGATTTTAATCTTTGGTAATAACGGGGTAGACGCGAATGGGTAAAAAGGGATATAGGGTGTGGTCTGAAAAATAACTTTTGGCAAGACAAGACAGCTCTAAAGTTGAACAGAATTTGCACATGCGACATTTCTCTTTTGCTGTTTTGTCAAAGACCTGCATGAATTCCCACTTGCGACGGAGAAATCAGGTCAATACCCAGGCAAATCCTATATTTTAACTGTACAACGTGCAATAATTATGGCCATTAGTCTACGGACCAAGCACCTCCGACCCCCCCCCCCCCCCCGCCCACCAAATAGCAACCATCTCCATAATAGAACAGAAAAACGGGCTATTTGCCATCATTGTCATCATGATAATCGTATCATTCGACTTGTCCTATCACGTAGATGACAGTCAGCACGTATACACAGATAGCTCTTGTGCGTAGTCATTTTAATACTCATCAGAGTACAGTTCCCGTTCAGTCGAAGTAACATGTCGTCTGTGCGCCAACGCTCGATCTACTTCGTTCCACTTTTCTTATTCATTTGTGCACTTGCTCCAGCCACCGAAGGTATGATAGTTTTTCTCTTAAAGTTCCGCGATCGTGTACCTTATATTAATCGCCAATTGAAGATTTTTTAATGCCTTTCGCGAAGAAATTTGAAGTGGAAGGAAACTGGGGGAGGGGTGCATCGATTAAGAGCATCCACTATGATTTATCAAAGACAAAAACAAATCGTTCTCTATTCCTTTACAGCACTCGGTTTCAAAGCTGGAAAAGACAACATAACTACCATTACACCGGGATTGTTTGCTTGCAAGGTGATCTACTTCCCAAGTCCCTTCTACGGCGGACAGCAAGTAACGGTTCTTGCCTCAGTTGGCCATACCGTAAAGAGCCAAAAGCCTCGGAATGGCGCTGCAGTCTGGGTTGAAGCTGTTACAGCAAGTGAATTTACTGTTTGTGTGCTTGAATTCGGAAATGGTTCCAACAGGACGGTGGAGGTAAACTGGTTATCCTTCCAGGCTTCGCTGCGTGGATCTCAGATTGGTACTACATCTTTAAATTCTTGGACAACGGGGACGGAATGCAAGAGGATCGATTTTCAGCAGGTAGAAATTCTATGTATCGTTTGTGTTCAGCTGATTATTATTTCTCAA
Source organism: Orbicella faveolata (assembly GCF_042242905.1). Lineage (NCBI taxonomy): Eukaryota > Metazoa > Cnidaria > Anthozoa > Scleractinia > Merulinidae > Orbicella > Orbicella faveolata. The sequence goes on along the minus strand of NW_028301563.1, from coordinate 8,351,182 downwards.
CAAAACAAAAGTTTAGTTAGGCATATCTATCTATCTATCTATCTATTTAGCGATTAGAAAGTTTCCAAAAGTATTTTGTATTTTCGTAACTTCTTCGTTTCCTCACCTATCCACTCTCTCGTCCCCCATCGCTCCTCACTCGCTCCCTCACTACCTCGCTCCCTCGCTCCCTAGCTCCTTTGCCCTCTCGCTCCCTCGCTCCCTCGCTTCCTTGCTCCCTCGCTTCCTCGCTCCCTCGTTCTTTCGCTCCCTCGCTGCCTCACTGCTTCGCTCCCTCGATCCCTCGTTTCCTTGTTCCCTCGCTCCCTCATTTCCTCGCTCCATCGTTCTCTCGTTCCCTCGATCCGTTCTTTCCTCGTTCCCTCGCTCCCTCGCTCCCTCGTTTCCTCGTTGCCTCGTTGCCTCGTTGCCTCGTTGCCTCGTTGCCTCGTTGCCTCGTTGCCTCGTTGCCTCGTTGCCTCGTTGCCTCGTTGCCTCGTTGCCTCGTTGCCTCGTTGCCTCGTTGCCTCGTTGCCTCGTTGCCTCGTTGCCTCGTTGCCTCGTTGCCTCGTTGCCTCGTTGCCTCGTTGCCTCGTTGCCTCGTTGCCTCGTTGCCTCGTTGCCTCGTTGCCTCGTTGCCTCGTTGCCTCGTTGCCTCGTTGCCTCGTTGCCTCGTTGCCTCGTTGCCTCGTTGCCTCGTTGCCTCGTTGCCTCGTTGCCTCGTTGCCTCGTTGCCTCGTTGCCTCGTTGCCTCGTTGCCTCGTTGCCTCGTTGCCTCGTTGCCTCGTTGCCTCGTTGCCTCGTTGCCTCGTTGCCTCGTTGCCTCGTTGCCTCGTTGCCTCGTTGCCTCGTTGCCTCGTTGCCTCGTTGCCTCGTTGCCTCGTTGCCTCGTTGCCTCGTTGCCTCGTTGCCTCGTTGCCTCGTTGCCTCGTTGCCTCGTTGCCTCGTTGCCTCGTTGCCTCGTTGCCTCGTTGCCTCGTTGCCTCGTTGCCTCGTTGCCTCGTTGCCTCGTTGCCTCGTTGCCTCGTTGCCTCGTTGCCTCGTTGCCTCGTTGCCTCGTTGCCTCGTTGCCTCGTTGCCTCGTTGCCTCGTTGCCTCGTTGCCTCGTTGCCTCGTTGCGTCGTGTGTTTTGCTTTTATTTTTTATACAATCGCCCCTCAATTAAATTATGTCTAATTATTTGTAATATTTTGGGCAATTAACTACTCTAAATATTTTCATCTAATCAAGTCCTCTTCTACCTTTTTCTTTTTTTCGTTTATTTTTATCTATTTTTTTAATTTATTCCAGCGTTTCTCTACTCCTCCAAACATATTTGTAACTGCTGGTCACCAAATTCCCAAGAGACCCCAAGATGCCATGGCTGTGTGGGTGGAGACATTGAGGGTAGACAATTTTAAAATTTGCCTCCGAGAAGCCAAGATTTTCGATGGACCTCATAAAAACATCAAAATAGTGAGTGAGCTAGATAATAATTCTCTTTTACTGGATAATTTGTAATACCTCTTAATCAACAACATCACCTTTTCTCTCCCTAATTACAATCTAGGAGAAAAGGGAAACGATAAGTAGTTGTCTTCAAATACATGTATTCACGTCTGTTTGGATGTTGCCAAGTACAGCAGAGGTTAATCCAATTCTTTACTATACATTAAAAACATTAAAACATTAAAAAAAAACATTAACATTAACATTAAAACATAAAAAAAATGCCCGTTTATTTTCAGTTTTCATGCTCTTTAATATGTTGCTTATTTTGTTGTGTGTCTGTTTGTTTCTTTATTTGTTTGTTTGTTTTTTTATACATTTTTTTCATCAAAAGTACTAGACGTTTACATCATTGAAAGCTAAAAAAAAAACAAGGAAACAAAATACCCCCTTCCGCCCCCAACAAAATGTACATATATATGCACTTACACTGAAATTGCCGTGCTCATAAATTCTTTGTTGCCCCATTTGCCTAACGCTTTTGAACTTTAACAAAATTTCCACTGATTTATTTTGTTATTTAACAATTATTGATTTTTTTTTCTCATTACTTGTTTCCAAATTCTGCTGCAGAATTGGATGGCGTTCACAAATCTGAGAGTTGACAATTTTACTACAACCGACAGCCTCGTGTTTACCAATACAAACTCACCATCTCATCAAGATAACTACGCTTTCTGTCAAGTAAGGATTAACTCAGCCTTATTTCTACATTACGTTACCGATACTCTATTATGGGATGGAAAAAGCAGCAACAAAACAACAGTTTGCTTTCATGAATAGTGGTCAGTTGCGACAATTAATTTCCTTTTTTCCTTTGTCACGTCAACGTTGTGCTGATGTTTGAGCAAAACAGAACCATCTATTATTGCAACAATGTGGCGCGCTAAATAGTTTCTAAAGCCCAGTCTTCCTTGCAGCGTACTCCTCTTTAGTTGATCAAGTAGTTTACAGAGAGGTTTCCCTGAACGATTGACTTAAAATCGACAGCGGTAGAAAGTCCATCACTTATCAGACATGTACAATTTGTATTTTTCCTCCTAGAAAATTTAAGACTCCGTCGTTGTAGAACTAAACAATACTTATAGTACTATTTCCTTTAAAACTGCAGACAATAAACTTCACAGAGCCACTTTATGCTCCTCCAATTGTGTTGGTAACGCCAAAGCGCAGTGTGAACAATAACAATTTTAATCTGTCTGGGTCACGTTGTAATGCCGTTACTGCCTGGGTTGAGGTAAGCAATACGTTGCAAGATAATTGGGCACAATCATTGCACTGGAGAGGACTTAACACCATCTATTTTCTATGGTTTGTAATTAAGCGTGTGTTTTTATTTATTTTTTTAATATGTTTGTTGTTGTTGTTGTTGTTGTTGTTGTTGTTTTGCGTTGTTTTTGGAGGCGCGTAATCGGCCCTTAGTCATTACTGGCCCTAGTATTAACCTATCAAAACAAAAATCATATGATAAACTTCTTTGGAACCTCCTTTTGTATTATTCGTGAATCTCTGTACTCAGTCAGGACTAGCAAAGGGTAGAAACGTTCGCTATAATTTTTCCTTTATTATTCAGCATACATTTACAACTGAGGCACAGGTGTGTGTGAAGAATTACAACAATGACGCCAACAACAAAGATGTTATCACTGTCGACTACATGGTCACTGGAGGTAGGCAGTCAGAAACATTCCATATGCTTATAGTTAAGAATGAGTTGAGGTTTGAGAATGAATTCGAAATGTCTTAAAGAGGAAAGAAAAGTTGCATTGATTACACCCGAAATTAAAGGTTTCGAAGCGTAAATAGTAAATAATCGTGAAAAGAACCATTCAATACTTTTTATCTTTTAATAAAATGCATGAAAAAATTACTCGATTCTAATTGGCTGAGAGCAGTGCAGTTCAAGTGTAACGCCAGTGCAAAAAGTGTAACACCAGTGAAAATTACACATCGTAATTCTGGATTATGATTGGCTGAAAAACAATAGCGAATTTTCTAAGCTAGAGATATCACGTAAAATGACGACGAAACTTTTGTCCAGAAATTTTCAAAAAAAGTTTCCTCGAATGAGGAAAAAAAATGGCTTCAAGAAAGATCTTCCGGCTTCCTTCCCGCGAATATTTTCATGTTTATATCATTAATAAGTGATCATACGGTTTTTCTCATTCAATTTGGAATTAATTTGCACTTGTGAGTTTTTCAAAAAGCTCACTCGTGCAATTTAATTCCAAATTGAACTCGAAACCCTATGATTACCTATACTAAGTGTAATTTATTTGCACATATATCTTGAAACAACGTAGAAACATCAGCTTGAGAGTTCCCTTCGTATTTGTCTTAAAACATTGCTTACTTAAACATATTTTATTTTTACTTTACATGTATGTGTGTATTTATTTTTTAATTGTTTATCTAGTTATTTATTTTACATTTTTTTTTTTTTTTTTTTCATTGCCAGACTTGGATCCCTGTATCGACGTGACATGTCATTATCACTGTCTGTGTAAAGCGTTTGGACCAAATGATGCTCGCTGCGTTGCTGAGGACAGTTGTCCATCGTACCAAGAACCAGTCTGCTCATCAAATGGCACGACATACGACAATGAATGTTTGTTTCGACAGGAAATGTGTCTTCTGCAATTGAACTTTTCCGTTCAACACCCTGGTAGTTGTGAAGGTCAGAATGTAATATTTTGATTTGCTTTAAAATGAATCTTTTGACGACATCGATGATCAAAACGATAATGATGAGGATGCGATTGACTTGTGTACAACTAGTAAACTCAATCATTCCTTCTGACTAGCTTATGATTTTTCTCATTATGTTTTTAAGGATTCCCTTTCCAGCGAGGTCGCCGTCACATGCCACATATTCCGTCACTGGGATATTCACATTGTGAAGTTATCCACCTTAAGCCTTATGTGTTCTATCCAGACAAACCACTTGAAGTTCAGATCACTGTCAATCATATTGACACCAGTGACAAGTCATATGTACATGATGCCGCTGTGTCGTGGATCGAAAATGTCAGTTATGATCGATTCACTTCTTGTGTAATGGCGGCAGGCTACAATGAGCGGAAATCACATGCTAACGTGACAATTGATTGGATGGCGTACCAAGGGGCTCCGGTGGGTGGTGTTGCCGGGGAAGTACGAATATCACAATGGTGGACTGGAACGACTTGTAAAGCTATCAATTTTCCATCGGTTAGTCTTTTCTGTTTTAACTGACATTGCCCTAACTTCACGTTAGCCTACGATGTCACTGGACCACTGAATACATGATACTTTCGTTAACTCATCCTAGGCTTTAGACAGTCTTAATTACTGGCTAGGAATCTTGGTTTCTCCTTTTTCTAGATATTAGGTTCCTCAACCACTTATTCTGTTGTTATTTCAAACTTTTTTAAACGAAACAAAAAAAACGTCCTGATTTTTTGTTTGTTTGTTTGTTTGTTTGTTTGCTTTATAACTTCTTTTTTGTTTGTTTTCCATTCAGGGAAAGTTTTCAGTGATACCCTCAGTATTTGTAACTGCTGCTCATCATCACGCCGGACTTAAGCGTGACGCTGCTAGCGTGTGGATTGAAGACGTCACGCAATCTTCATTCAAAGTTTGTTTGAGAGAGCTGCAGAACTACGCAGGATCGCACGAAGATGTTCATGTTGTAAGTGTCACAGCTTCCACCAAACAGGACCTTTATAGAACTGGGCCACAAGAATATGTCTTTATATATTTAGAAAAAATTGGGGCTGGTTGAGTATTAATCTGTGGTAGGGTTTGCTTTATAGTACGCTTTGTCATCAAAATGTATATTATAGTTGAGTACAGTTATACCAATGCAATTATATACCCATTCTTTTTGGAATTGCTCATAAATTTAAACTTTTTCGTTTCACTTTAATAGAAATGGTTGGCGTTTTCCTCTCTCCACAAGCCTCTCTTCACAGAGCATAGCTCAGTCTACTTTGCTAACGCCCAGCATCCTCCTGTAGATTACAACAATGCTTTCTGCAAGGTCAGTATCAGGGTGTTTTTGATGAGGAACATCTACATTTTGATGATTAAATTGGTCAAAGTAAATCTAAGAGTTTGCTTGAAACTATATACCAGTGAACCTGCATTGCCAACTAACTCCAAAGGTATCTTATTGGATACAATGACAAATGTAATGAGAATATTTAATGTTTCTGTAGGATATTCGCTTTGCTAGAAAGTATAACAGCACCCCGAACGTATTTGTTTCCGCGAACCATTCAACTAGCGGTGGAAATCAACAACCAGTACACAATGGAATAACTGCTTGGGTAGAGGTAGGATCAAGGCCTTATATTTACACTCCGCTATTTATGGAAATAGTTTTACAGCAAAATTAGAGTGCGCATGCAACTTAATAATTAAAAATTCTACCAAATTTTACAAATTATGTTACTGGCCTCCAGTGGCTTTTCTTGGGAACAACGTAAGAAAAATTCCGACGTAAACGGGGAAATAAATTAGTTCCACCTAAATAGCACACCAAACTCAAGACTAAACGACAACACATACCCTATTGCACACCAAAATAGTCAAAATGCATTCCGGTCTTTTTCAGACCAAATGGTTTAGACAAATAAGGTGTAGCTTATGCATGTAAGAATAACAGTCTGTAGTTGGTAGGAGGGGGGGGGGGGGCGGGTAAAAGAAAAACTGCCCCTTGTGTTGCACCCTTC
>NW_028301563.1:8335000-8342500 GCF_042242905.1 Orbicella faveolata | reverse complement strand
GTGGTCAGCGAGTTGAAAGAAAACTTCAGACTGTCTCAACCTACTCCTAGCCTTATTTTCGGAGGCATTTTGTTTCTCGTTGTCGAGGCAACAAACTGCTTGTTAACCATTCCATCATGAATGTTCCCGGAGTTATCGTCGTGTGTAAACGGTTAAGAATCCGAATATCCTTTCACTGTAAACCCCTACTAATCCGAATACTCTAAAATTGATGAATCCGGGAACTTTTACGAATCCAAAAAAACTCCTTTAGTGTAAACCTAGTCCTAGATCGACCACTATAATGTTCATTTGTCTACCAATGTTATGATCTGCAAATTTCAGTCGATTGATCAAACAACCAAAGTAGAAAAGATGGATTTTTTCCCAGTATGATCGAAACTTAAACGCAATTTCTTCCTGGGCTAATTCGATTCAAGAAATTCCGGGTTTTCTAGCTGATTTTGAGCATATTGTGTAGGTACAAATTTTCTACACAGCTAGAAGAGCGGAGATGCCACCACGCAGTTAGTAGTTTATAGAAATTATGGTATTTCCACCTGACTTTATTTGTCAGTCAATGATTCAATTGCCATAAACCATAGAGGATTGGTTAAGTGTATCTCTAAAACTGCCACTATACTGTAAGTTATCAGTGAAATCAATAAAATAAACAAGTGTTAAAATCATTTCCCGGAGTACTGTAGAAACGTTCTTTATCAGGGATGTCGTGGGTGTTGCAATGCAAATGAAAAAACATATATATTTATACTAACTTAAACAACAACAACAACAACAACAACAACAAAACATTTTCCATTATTTTATCTACACAACGTTTCAAAAATTGCTTTCATCGGATTGCTGGAAACGAATATTTTACTCGAGAGTGGCTATCCGCGTCACGGAATTGTTTACATTCCAAGGGCGGATTTTGGGCAAAATATATGAGAAACACAGGCCAAGGCGGGCGACTTGAAATCATTTGCCCAGAGATGTTTTTTGATAGCCTAACAGGTGGGTGTATATTTAACCCTTAGAAAGTGTTTTTATGGTATCTAAAGTTATAGCCCATAGAAAAATATGGCGATGTTTTTATGCAATAATTCCCTTGCGACACACTGTAAAATTTTGCGTGACAGTTTGATCTCTTTTCGGGCTCAAAACTAACTTTGATTTATTTTATTTTTCGCTCAGTCATACCACGAAGACCTGAACTGAATATAAAATCCATTGAAAGATTCTCAAGTAGCTGTTCTGCAGAGCGCGAAGCAATCAAATATTCGGAAAATTCAGCAAAACCGGAAGTAGATTTTGAGCCCAATCGGGTCGAAATCGTTTTTGGCGTATTTCTACCAAAGAAAGCTGTATTAGCAGAAACTAACTATGGTCCGTTTCTATTCTTACTAGGACCTATCTATGGACAAAATACAAGCGAAATCAATTTTTCGACTTGTGCCATTGATAGGCGATTTAGGTCCATTTTTATAGTCATTCACTCTTAAGGCTTTCTTTTTGAGCGAATTATGAGATTTGGAATTTTTTTCGTGGTTTATTAAATTATATACTAGAAATATGCTAATAACCATTGTGAAGTAGTACCCATGTTAATTTTTTTTCTTGGACACTACTGATTTTGTTTTATTCTTTCTTGTAGTACATCAACAGGACCGGTGTCCGAGTTTGTTTAAAGGAATTGTACGCGAAAAAGTATGATCCTCTGTCTATCTCATATACTGTTCTGTCAGGTAGGGACAAACAAATGTCTTGTTGGTTTTAGTTTTTCCTTTATCAGCGATGTATGAGTTTTGGTCTTCTGTTCTTTCAAGGTCAGAGATTTATCTTAAAAAAGAAAAGTGGAACTAAATTTTTGGTGAGGGGGGCAAAACATGTTAAATTGGAAGCGTGACCGTGTAATACAAACAGATAGGTGTCTCTGAAAACAGAACTACAGGGCAATCACTTTATCAGCCTCTCTTACTTATGGTGTATTTCTTTGTATCTACAGACATTTGTCAGCCAAGGTGGACCTACTTTGGTGGTTATTGCTACTTCACGAGTCCCGCATGCGCTTCATGGCTGACCGCTGAGTCAAACTGTTCTGCGATGGACTCTGATCTGGTGACTGTACACAACCAGGAGGAGAATGTGTTTATTCAACACCGTCATGACGGCGATAAGTCCTGGATAGGGCTGAATGACCGCCGCGTTGAAGGCTGTTTTGTCTGGACAAACAAAGAAATTAGCAGCTTTAGGTTCTGGGCTCCAAAGCAACCAAACGACTGCAACAACGAAGATTGTGTGCACACTTTAGGAACGAGGCATGGATACACTTGGAATGACGTACCATGCAGTAACTGCTTCAACTTTACTTGCTTTACAGGTGAGAAATCTATTGTTCGCATAATCGATCGCCATTTATTAACTGTTTGATTGGTAGACCGATTGATTAAGGTATGCTTTTAAGTAAGTTTTTCTGCGAAAGTTTATTGTTAACAGCACTTTTGAGGCAAAGATGAGTAGTTGCGAACAATAATAATTTCCATTAAAAAAACAAACGCGCATTTAGGGCGGGCAAGACTGTGTGCTCACACTAGGAGCGAGGCATGGATACACTTGGAAGGACGCGCCATGCAATAAGTGCCTCAACTTTACTTGTTTTACAGGTGTGGTTGATCGATCATGATTTATTAACTGATTGACCGGTGGATTGAGTGACCGAGACACGCTTATGGGATTTAGTTTTGCGGAGGAAACGTACTGTTAACAGCTCTTTTGAGGAAGAGAGTAGGAGCCGTAAAGAATAATTTCAATAAAAAAAAGATATGCGCCTTAACACAACGAATTGTTACAGATTTAGGCTCAATAGACTGTATGTAGGTTGCTTAATGCTGTGTTAAATTGTTGCAGACCTGGACGAGTGTAATACTCATACTCATAACTGCGACGTCAATGCGGATTGTGCGAATACCGTGGGCTCAATTTCCTGTACGTGTAAAGTTGGATATACTGGAAACGGACAAAACTGCAGTGGTAAGTCAAAGAAACCAACAAGCCAGGGAACGAACAAATTAAACGCGCTTGGAAATTAATGAAGAAAACAACTTGATAATTTTTTGATATTTTATTACCGCTTAGCAGCTCAGCTTCGAGATTTCGTCATTTTCACACTCCTATAGATGATTTAGTACACAGCAGCATTGGTGAGCTTCCTGTGAAAATAAAACAGTCTAAAAATGCTCAATCATTGTTAAAGATGCTTTGTCTTCCTTTTATATGACTGTAAATAGGTTACCATGATAGCAAAGAAAACATCCTTTTAAAACACCCTTTATTTCAGCTTCAAGGGCTCATAACTCCAAAATTAACTTGGTGAACTCAATTTTTTATCGTGGAAGTGCAATAGGCACATTTTGCAAAGTTTGAAAAAAAAAAATGTATGAAGGGAATCCAGGACCATCATTAATTGTCAAAAATTTGACATGGCTCTCAATATGCCTTACATAAGTAATTTTTCCAAATTGTCCATGTAGTTTCAAAGCGTAGAAAATTCTTGGTGGTCCAAATGGGTTGTACTGTTATGGTAATCCATTTTGCCATGAGAATGACCAAAATCTGTCCATCAATGATAACGCATCTTTGTGACACCACTATTGAAACGTTATTGATATAAAGTGCTGGTATTGATCCGTAGAATAGTGTAACTGTTTAAAAATGATTGAAACTGTTGCCAGTTGCTCCAAAATCGTGGTTGGTTATGTTTTTTTCCAATTGTTACGTTTTCCCCATCGGCTTCCTCAACTTTTGTGCGATATTTACTCCTTTAACTTTGTTTTAGACGTAGACGAGTGCTCTTCAAACTCACATAGCTGTGACGTGAATGCTGTCTGTAGTAACACTCCAGGATCTTACACTTGCGCCTGTAAAGCTGGATATTCTGGAGATGGCAAAACTTGCAGCGGTACGTCAGTATCGTCATAAATTTCTAGCATATTTCTGTTCTCAGCTTGACTGAGTCGTCGTAATAAAATGACAAGAACTTTAAAACTGAAATGATTTATTTCTGCTGTGTTGTCAATGCTGACTGCAGTAACACTCCAAGATCTCACAGTTGCTCAAGTAAAGCTGGCTACTCTGGGGATGGCAAAGTTGTACTGATCAGTTTTTTTAATAGAAACTGGAAAATTAACACTCAGCACCCACAACCTCACGAGCATGTTAGCTTATTTATGTTACTAATTGACATTCAATTGGTTAAACCATTGACTCCCGAGTTTTTTGCGCGTTTTTTGAACATTTTGGAGATTTCAGCCTGAATATGAGCCAAATTAGCTCCAATCTACGCAAAACACAAACATTATTTTGGAGAACTGAAAACGCAATGTCCTTTTAGAGCAAGGCATTTCCTGTCATTCAACAGTCTGCGGGTTCCAAGTTTCCTGACCAACAGGAAAATGTTCGTGTCTTAGGTGAAACTAAAAGGCATGATATCTGTTACACGCGGCCCTTCCTGCGATCATCGTCATCCTGTGGACAACTACTTTGTCGCTCAGTCGAAACTTCTTGTCCCACCGCCTTCCCCGATCACCGACCTCAGTGCAGACTGTCTATGTCTATGTTTGTTTTTAGTTTGTCAGTGTCATTTTTCAGCATGGCGGATTTTCATCCTCATCTTTCCTGAAGAAGATTTCAATTAACGGTTTAACGATTTATTTTCAAATAAAATCATCACATTTGTGGCCCTTTATCCCAAACAGTTGTTAATCATCCTTTTCCCAAACTAGTGCGAAGCCTAACAAAGTTTTCGCTATATTAATTTCTAAAAAATGTCTCGCAATAAAAGGCATTTGCAACATGGCAGCATGCCTTTCTTTCCACTAGCATCGCGTTTTACGACATTTTTGCTCGGGCATGCGCCTTTCCTTTTTCTCCTTTTATCTTTTTGCTGCAGTGATTCACTTTCCACTGGACCTGCTTCCAGTTCAAAAATTTCTGAGAAAGCATCATCGAGACGGCCAATTTTTACCACGGAGTAGCCAAGCGCAGTCGCAGGAAATTTTGCTCCGAAATTTTCATTCAAATTTCCGAGCGTTTTCGTACATATTTCAGGCTCCATTGAGCCGATCACTCTGATCTGGGTATCATTGGAAATGTATTTTCCTCCTGCAGACCTTGAGTATAGATGATATCAATTTTGGTCAATGGTGATGACGTCAGAAGTGGAACAAAGGCCAACGCTTGTCACAGCCGGTCACAGCCGGTTACGTCCGGCACTGGAGTCAATGGGTTAAATCTACTTCAGTTTCCGGACAAGTCGCAAAGCCAAAAGCTATAAGAAAGATGCGCAGGGTTTTGACAGCTTCAATTTCGGAGCATCATGTTAAAAGATTTTTAGACGGATGATTCCGACTTTCTGAGATAACACATTTGTATATGCACGAGTTTTAAATGTTTAGAAGAAGATTCGCAAGAGGCTTCTCAGTGAAAGGAACATCACCAGAATTAAGCCATTCGTACAGAAGCAAGTCTCACTATGTGCAATGCATCATTATAAGTTTAACAGTACCACAGCGATAACCAATAATTATATAAAGTTTTTTTACATCAAGATCGGGTTGGTCTTTCCAAGGAGTCAATTTTCTCGGGTGTGTGAAATGCTCCAGTTATTTTCAAAATCATCCAATCATCATATCGTCGATGAAATCAAGTCATCCTACAAATCGCAGGTGTTCAAAGGATGGATAACACTATCCAGAGGACAACTGCAATCCAGAGAATAAAGTGCTGTCAAAACAAAGTTAATGATTAGATTCATGTAAAACTAAGTGAAGTGATTTATCCGGTGGATTGCGTTATCTGCCAGTTGAACAACTGGCACTTGTTTAGGAATTCATATGTGGCCACCACGAAATCGCTCAGTCCTCAGACTACCTTCCTCCCTTTCTATAACGTTATTTGTTCCACTTTTCTATGCCAAAGGTAATACCTCACTTGAGGAAAAGGAAAACAAAAAAATACACAAAACAAAATAAACAAACAAACAAAAAGTTACTAACACGAGCCTCACAACTTTTCTTTTTCAACGCTTATAGATATCGATGAGTGCGTCAGCGGTGTACACGATTGCCACAATTCAGCTTCATGTACAAACACTGTTGGATCCTTCAGTTGTTCGTGTAACCATCCTTATACTGGAGATGGAAAAACGTGCAGGCTCGTGGCAGGTAAATATGTCGCATTCATCCTGTTTTACTGTACAACGCTTGGAATGCTGTAACTCTGCGATACAGAGAAGCGCAATATATTTTATTTCAAAATGAAATATATTTTGCAATATATTCCAATACATTTTGTTACAAAATGATGCTTGTCAAATTTGATTTCCATTACCAAAATATCTTAAGCGAAGATATAGGAGATACATTTTATAATTATTTAACTAGCTAGCCTGAATTTACTAAGATTGACTTTCGAGGGATTTTTAGAGTTTGCAGATAAAAAACAAACAAACAAACAAACTCACGTTTTCTATGTCTATCCATGAAAGCATGCACAGGAGACCATAAACTCCTACCTATTGGAGATTACACAACAGAATACACATTTGGCTTTAATACACCGAATCATGTTCTAGAAATTCAGAATTGACGCTTCCCTATTCAGTGTTAATTGCAATTGTTGTTGATTTTCCCTTCCTTGCGAAATAAATGTTGAAGCGAAAAACAGCATTTGATCTTTACTTAAGAAGTCTGTAAAACAGAAACAATGAATGGCATTTTATTTATTATCGATATTTCTCTAAACAAACTTGCTTTGTCCTTGTTATTGTCACTCTTGGTCTTCTATGGCCAAAGACTAAATATCTTTTAATTCGCTGGATGGACAAAAGAGAAGAAAGCTCCAGTTCAACTAGAAATCGAAAGGAGGATAGTGCTGGGAATTCATGCAAAATAACATATTCAGAGTGATAATTTCCTATGGGGTCTATTCTTCTTTAATTCACGTGATGTTCTTGTTTGTTCGGTTTTCAATCTTAAATTTTGGAAAGGGAAGAATCGCACAGATCTAATACTTACTCGGCAGAAATGTGGTGCTTTCGTTAGGGGATCGCCAGCAAGTTGCTTACCATTTCCAAAATATAATAATAAAAAAATAGCTAGAAAAAAAATTATAATACGCAATTTTGGTCTCAACAGAAATGGTAGGACTTTTTTAGCTTGCCCGACTGAGAAAAGTTTCACCAAGAAAGGAGCGTCTTTAAAGGTAGTCCAGACTTTTCAACCTAGTCGGAAATTGCGCTTCTGGTTTGCTTGTATCCATCAGTGTCAGACCTGTCGCTAGTCTCAACAGTTCTAGGCGTTCAGAGTAGTTTGCTGCATATGGACGAGCCAAATCGCATAAGGGTTTTTCTTGGGGAGTACCTAATTAGGCAGCCACGCTTCGGAGCCCAAATCGCATACCCTTCACTCAAAACCAGGAATACCACAAAAACAAATATCTCATTTCGCTTTCTGCTGCACG
>NW_028301563.1:8305000-8332500 GCF_042242905.1 Orbicella faveolata | reverse complement strand
AGTTTCTCTATCTTTAGCTAGTTTAACGTGGTACGCATTGCTTATCAATCGCTATTCTACATTGATTATACCTGTACTAGAGTAAATACTAGTGAAATTAGATGTTATACAGCTAAAAAATATACATTTCATCATAATTTTCAGTTTTTCTTCATATGGAATATGGAATATAATTAATCCATGACATGGTTTTCTTGAGGTTTACTGATGGCATATAATCAGTTTTGTAATAAGAACATGATTCAGAAGTAGTTACTTGAGTTTAAAACAAAAACAAAACAAAGAAATAGGTAGTTAATCATTAGTCTACAGGGCATCATATTTCGTATACATTTTTGCGTATTTTCTTCGGAGTGATGATTCACAAGTTAAAATATAGGAAGAGCTTAACATCTGGAACAGCATAGAAAACTGATTAACAGAATCGCAGGATACGACGCTAATGTTACCTACTGACTTGAAGCTTCCTTTGAACGATCCCTTCTGATTCCCGCGGAGTATCACTCGGACTGCTTGTTTCTCGACTATCGCCCTCCACGACAAAAGAGGTGACAGGGGACGAGTTAGTGCTTCTTCCTTATTCTGTATCGAGGAGACTTAAGATGAGATTCAGTATCGCTTTACTTTTACTGTGACACAATATTATACTACACTGGTCATATGCATGTTCCCGCCGCTTTTCTTTAGTCGGTGTGCCCAGATTGAGTCCGCGCTCCACAATTGTGAAATAAAAATAGGTCCATATGATTTAAACAGTGGCCGATGAAATGAGTGACTAGGCTTACTACTGTAGAGAACGTTAAAGAACAAAACTTGGTAATATCGCTAGTAATTAAAGACGAATTTGTAGTAAGATTCATAGCGTTATTGAAATATCGATTGAGTAACTTAATTAAAGAAGATATTCAGAACACTGTCATTTTGTCTATTTTTTTTCTTCTTTTTTTTTTTTTTTTTTGCTAGTGATGGTGAAAACAGACCACAGATTAAAAGGTGGCAAAGGGTATTTTCGTGATTCGCGAATGTCCTAATTTTTTTCCCGTGAAATGTGAAATGGCTTGTTCTTTTCTCGTCAATCGTGATTTCATTAAAAGCCGTGAACCGTGATTTTCCAAAATAATTCTCCGTGAAATGAGAAAGAAGTATTTAATTCGTCGTGAGCCGTGATTCTGGTGGTGTCTTCTATTATTTTCGACCGTAATTAGCAATTACGTATATTGCGTGGTCGTGACAGGACAATATCCCTCTTCGTGGTCTTGCTCGGATTTCTTTTTTGCTGCGCGCAGAACAAGAAGTGGACCAATGATAAAGACATCTAAATAACTAGGCTGAGTCGTTGGGAGTAATGCAAAAATGCCATTTTTTTTTTTTTGTTTTTTTGTTTTCGTGGAACGTGAAATGGCAATTTTATTTTCTGTAAATTGTGAAAGGACCAATTTGTTTTCCGGGAGACATGATCTTGACCCTCTCCCCCCTCCTTTACTACCCTCAGGTTAATTAGTCGTCTGCCTAGTAATGGGCCAGGGAGGCGCGATGGCCTCATGGTTAGTGCGCTCATTTCCGTATCGAGCAGTCCGGGTCCGATCCTTGGCCGGAGACATTGTGTTGTGTTCGTGGAGAAAATCCTTTATACCTCTCTACACCCAGGTGTATAAATGGGTACCGTTGAACTTAATTCTGGGGGTAACAATGTGATGGACTGGCTTCATGTTACAGAAAGAGGGATAAGCTCCGGCTTGATGGGCCACTTGGCTAGTATGCAGACTTTACCTTCACCTAATCGTATTTATGGGCCAAAAAGACCACTCGCAAAATTCAAAGCACATTCGGGACCCAAGTGGCGTATTTTCCATATGCTAGCTTGTGAGGATATTGATGACGTCATTTTCCGCTTTTTCACGGTTGGTTGTGCAAACGGTCAGTTTGTCTATATAATAAGAAGAAAATTAGATGGTTGCTAGAAGATATGAATTTTATTCTCTCGTGTTAAAAACAATAAGAAGGAACGTATACGAAAGAATACAAAAGAAAAAGAAAAATTATTTCGCATGTATTTCATATATACTACGTAAACTTAACAACTTGACGTCAGTTTATCATTCGTTTGTCCTGCTATTGATCATGAATTTCGTCATAACATTGTCAAAGAACTTGTGGGTCCGCAGACTACTTTGACATTGTTATTTCGAAATTCATTGTAAATAACAGGAAAGACCCATGAAAAACCGACGTCAATTTGTTTTTTGCGATAACGATATTGTGAAATTGTCTGCCCTCACTCTTGACGCATCTCGTAAATTATATATTCATGTGTCCGTCCGCCTATTGACAATGAAAATTAGCTAATGAGTGCGCGAGAATCTCCTCAGTTATCATGAAAAAGATCATTGCATGCAAAGGCTAGATATTTAGAGACGTTTTCGTTTCTCGGTGACCTCAATGGCGTTTCGAAGTCTCAACACATTTCTGCTATTTACGTTCTTAATTTGAAAAAGTGGGGCGAGCTTTTTTAATCCAATCATAGCGATGTAATGCAAAACCAATTCCTTCAGGACACTCAAGTGAAAACTAATCTCAAAGATGATAACAGCTGACTTAACTATTTAAGTTTAACTGTAGATCACGCCTCGCCTCAGAAACGATTTTTTTTAGCTGTAAACAATGGAAACCTGTCAAGAAATCCGTCGCAGGCAAATCGAAGTGATAACGATTTGCCAATTCCAAGTTCATATTTTTACGCATTTATTTCAAGACAAACGAATCACTTCTATGAGTGCAATTGTACGTGCACAGTAATAGCCAAGGAAACTAGAGATGCGTAAACTAGCTTTAGGGACACATTCAAGTCGATGAGTCCTTACTAGTATGAAACAGCTGCCTTAGGGCCGACACTATAGTTTTTCTTTACAGTTTTAATAAACGGTTGAGCAAAGACAGGGGACGAGAATAAATGAAATTATCCACAACCTACGGACAATGTTCCTGAGGTAACACAAAATTAGCAGAGAATTACTCGAGGAAACATGTGCGAACCGGTAAGGAGAAGATATATTATGATAAACACTGCTATTGTTACTGACCGTTTTGAAGCTGTATCTGTCGGTTGAGACAGATAAATTAACTTCCTTGTTTTTGCCTCTCATTGGTTGCCTAAGAACGCGTGTTTGTAGAGCAGCAGCTCGTGAAAGCACGTAGGAGGCGTGGTGCTTAGGCGGGACACTGGATCGAATTGTTACTACGGTAGTACAGTAAAATCCCACATGTAAGAACCTGGTTGTTTCACTGACCTGCTGGCAGGAATTTGCCATTTTAATACCCCAAAATACAGATGACCTGCACCTTTTCAAAACTTCTCTTTTGATTCGTTCTTGTTAATCTGTACCTCTTTTGTTTTTAGGGCTAGGGGCATTGTGTTGTATACCTATTGTTTCGTTTGGCGAATCATGAAGACCCTTGTAAACGGTACGTGGTCGCCCACAAAATACCAAAAGGGGTGTTTCAATAGTGTCCCAATTATTATTATTATTATTATTATTATTATTATTATTATTATTATTATTATTATTACTATTATTATTATCATTTGCTTGTTTGTTTGTTTTTAAGCTAAATACCATTGACACTTAAATAATTCATACATTCATTCAGTAGCCAGCTTTTCGTGGAAAAGGTATTGCAGCAAACTTATGACGCTGAGTAGGGAGAAATACGACTAAAGTTTACTGAAAGTCATTGCATTTCGCATTGCATTTCGCATCCGCATTTCTTGCGGCAATATTTCTACAGGCCTATCAGAATTTTGCCGATGAGTTCAGTTCCCGAACGACTTTTCGCAAAATATGATTTCGAGGCAGCGGTGGGATTCGAACCCACGCCATCGAAATGACTGGTGCCTAAAACCAGCGCCTTAGACCACTCGGCCACGCTACCAGCTCTTGTTACAATTACAATCTTTGGTAATATTTAATAATCATGCTACGACTCCGAGTTTTCTATTAGAAAACGAAGGCGAGTAGTATAATTGTTTAAGTACAAACTCTAACGGATTACAGCACAAAACCTGCAGTGCGCTGCTCCTGAAACTCTTAAAATACACAAAATTGCAGGTTTTGTGCTGTAAACCTTTAATCTGTTGTCACAAGAGGCTGGCGCGAGTACTTACGGACGGTTGTATATGGACAACCAAGTGAAAATCAGAATTTTTTGGCTCGATGGGATACCAAATTTTCTTAGCCACGGGGCTCTGCTGTAGTTAACAATAAGACTATGTGCTTGAGATTTATTTCACGTGATGGTTGACGAGGGCGCAGTTCTTAAAACAAATATTAGCCCGATAACGGAGATGGAGGGCTTACATGTCGATTTTCGGAGCAAAACATTTTTAAGGACAACTTTCCAGTCCCTATAGGCCTCTTTCACTGGCCACTACTATTTTATTCTAATGTTTTTTTGTTCGTTTGTTTGTTTTTTTGTTAAATGATGACGAAATTGACAAACGATTCCAAACTATTCTGAACACAAGTAAATCAGCCAGCCTGTGTAATGCTTATTTCCTAGCCGTTCATCATTTTTTTTTAGTCCCTGCAACCAATCCTCTCGTATAAAATCTTCAAAGGACATGTCGCAAGGACTAGTCCCGCAGAATTTTACCCTCGTGTGTGTTCATACCTTCACAAAATGTAGTCGAGGGTTGATAAACTGAATTTCTTCCATGTTTATCCTGGAACTTAAAGGGCGGAAGGGTGGGAAGAACTCTACTTCCTGTTATACTGTTTGGCGTGGGTCCCCCTGCTTCTTTGATTATATCCAATTACAGAAACTGCATGCGCTTGGAACGTTGATATTTTTATACCGCCAAGGAGGCCTGGTAATTGGTCACAAAACAAAGGTGGGTACATTATTGGCCAAAAAAATAAAGACGATTTTAATTTCGGACAAAAATGCCCGAAAATAAAACCGTCCGAAATTTTCAAGCTTCCGAAATATTTAGTGCAGTATATATCTTGGAAGTAACCCCAACGCTCTTACTTTCCTTCATACTGGGCTTTAGGGCGCAAACTCTAGTGGAGTAACGGCATGATAACATTTGTGTTGTTTTCTCTTCATTGTATTGAGTCGCAAAACCTTCAAGGTGCAGTAAAACTATTATTTTCACGGATGCTGTTTCAGTCTAATTCGTGTTTCGTTTCGCAAATTTACTTAAGCTATGTTTCAGCAAAATGTCCGAAATTGTTGTCCGAAATTTATCCGAAATTAGATAAAAAGTACCGCAAATTTTACGTCCGAAATAAAACGTCCAAAAATTTTACGTCCGATTTTTTTTGCAAGTAATAGCAGACGACAACAGCGAAACTTACGGCGTCTTACAATTATGAACATATGTTGTTATTGATATCTCCTAACGATGTTTTAGTAACATTACTTTCCTTGCTGCTTAAGAGTTTCTTTAAAACTAAATTTTTTAAAAGATAGACGATGGATGATGTGTCATCCGAAACATGTCTTGTTAATACTGTTTATATGAATTTCAAACACATCGTGTGGTTTCCAAAGATCTTCCCAAAATGGCATACAAAGCTTTGAAAATGAACAAGACATGACAAAATGCTAATATTACAAAACCCTACTTATTTATTTATTCATTCATCTTTGCTAATTTATTGTAGCAAATTATCTTAAAATTGTCTTGAGACAAAAACAATACATAAATATATCCCTGCCTATATCCTGACATGCCGACAAAATTTCCTTCGTGTATCCGAGACGTTTAAGCCTGGTTTTCACCAGGGACGCTAACCTCAAGCCCAAACACAATATGTGGTCTTATTTCACCGTTAAAACGGCCTTGTCACAGGCATAAGCACAAGCGCAAGCACAAGGACAAGGTTCAAAATGTTTCCTTTTTCCTGTGCTTGCGCTCATGCTTGCGTTTGCGCTGCAGCAAGTGAAAACGAAATACCGCTCAGCCATAACACAAGCACAAGGATATTTACCACACGTCGTTGTGTTTGGCCAATGAAAACACTGGATCCGGATTACCGCGCGCGCCTAAACCGTCAGTTTTCTAAAATGCCGGAAGGGTCGGATGATTTTGTTTGTACTTGTGTTTCCGTCGAATTTCGTTTTCACTTGGTCATCCCTATTGCTTGCGTTTGTGCTTTTGTGTTTACGCTTGTGCTTGCGCTTGTGTCGCTACTCAAAACCAGGCTTTAAAGTTCTCCTTGTTTTATCTATTTTACGGATATAACTTGTTCTATAAAACGAGTTTTAAAAGTAAGAAAATGCGTACTCTTATATAAACAGCCGAACTAGTGATTATTTTAATATACTGAGTAAACTTATTTGCTGGAGGACCAGGCGGTAAAATTTTGATAAAACACCGTGACAACTCCTCCTTGGTTATCATTCACTTAAATCTCACTACCGCTTATGTTTCGTACGTATTGATTCACTAACAGAAATCAAATGGCGATCAAGCTAGTCAAACGCCACACACCTCTCCAGTACCTGACATTTCAGTCGCTCCCTGTTTCACCTATCTCTATTGTTTCCAGGGCTAGCTTCACTGTTTCTTTAGTTTGTTGTACTATTTTCTCAGCCAATCCTGTTTAGCCTTCCTTCTGAGAAGTGCGTGACGCCTCAAACAAGTTAGAGAAAACAAATCAATTCCGTCATTTTACTTTTAATGCACGGCTATGAAATGAAAAATGAAAGTGTATGTTACATAAAAGCCATGTGATAAGGGCAACATTTTCCTACAACTTGTCGCACAACAATGCTTCATTGTAAGTTGAAAAGCGTTGTTGTGCGTATTGTCATTCGTGTTGCATGTTGTGTAATAACTACTCTTGTGGAATAATTACTGTCTCTACGTTAAGGAGCTACGCCACGATTTGCGCACCTTGAAACGTTTAGCCTAAATTTTCCAAGTCTGTCGTTTGCAATCCGTGTTAATCTTCTCCATCCTTCTCCATCGCTGTTCCTTTATGATTTATTATTATCTCTTTGGTGTTTTTTTCATCTTAATAAACTACAATTTTCGTGTTTTCTTCAATTAAAAGGTAATTTTGTACGTTGCCCAAATAGCTCAAAATGCCGTGACTGACCCCCTTTAACTAATTTCCATGACTGTTAAAAACACGGAAAAAATGTTTGCAAATGAATGTAAACGTTCATTATTATCATTCTTGCCGCACAACAAGAACCATTTTATGCAAAGGTACAAGACGTAGGTAGAGAGTTTATAATGTTACAAACAACATTATCCTTGCTGTGTTGCACACTAATAAGTTAATAATTTCAAACTGCTGTTTGTAATACGGCGAAATATCTCGCTGGATATTTCATAGGTAAAATTTGTATAATTATAAACATTCCTCTCGTTATGTTGTGTACAATTCAATTCAACAATTCAATTCAACACTCTTAGGATACGAAATTTGACACATTTCTTAGGTTAAAACAGTTTACCAAATTTGAGAGTAGTATACCCACAGCAATGGAACAACGCTTTAAGTAAACTGTTCATTGTGGTTACTTTTCTTCATCCGTACTTTTAAAATCATTCATTGTTCAGTGTTAAATCCCCCTAGAAGTTAAAATTGTTTGAACAACGAGTCATAAAATGTCCTCTAATGCAAGACTTTTTAGGTGCAAAGAAAAATGTCTCATTTAAGATACGCGGGGGTGATTTACAAATTTGAATGCATACAGTGAGTGTTTGCGGTGAAAAGGGCCAAAGATGTTTTACCATTATCGGCCAAGTGATCTTTCCCAGCCTTCTTGATCGACGTCGCAGCATATTAATAAAATTTTCTACGTAAAAAACACAGCAATGTTTGGTTCTTATGGTGATCTCTCTTTAAGTTTCTTTCTACAAGCCAGGCAAGTCTGTAAACTTAATGATTAAGTCATCACTGCCGCTAGATCTTGCACCACTGTCAGAATGCGCGTTCCTCTCGTGCTGGGATGTTCACGCTGACCACTATGTTATATATAGGATGCCCGTATGTACTCTATATCACGTATCTTTCCTGATATAACCATTCACCGAGCCGTTCATGTGCCGCTTTTTAACTTCAAAAACAGTCGACTCCGCATCGCTGTCCTCGTCCGTATCGCTTAACATCAGGCTTGTACTCAAGTATTTACCTGGAGGAAAAATAACTAAAATTGACGGATGATCTCATACCAACGTTATTACTGAGCCGATAATTATGGCGGCAATGACGTGATTGACAATTCAGAACTTACAGCAAGCATGAAAACCAATGGCAAACACGAGAAAACACGAGACTAGAGGCAAGCAAGCACGGGAAAACGTCTAAATGGTGCTAAGCGCGGAAAATACGTCATGGGTGGTGAGTGTGGGAAAACGTTGATGAAAAGGGCGGGAAAAGTGCAAAATCACGCGTGATTGGTCGAGGGAAAACAATCGATACTGAAAATGTTTTTTGAGGTTAAAGAAGTGATCATAATGTGAAGCCCAAAAATAATACTCTTAGCGGTACCTCCACAGGCTGCCTCTTGAACATATTTGAGAGAGAGGTTAGCAAACGAAATTCCAGCAGCAAAAGGGGCAAACCCTTCGAGTCGCTTACCTCCTTTTGGTAGCATCTCCATACTCTCAAGCTTGTCATCTTCGTCCTCGTCAATAACAGCGTACCGATGGCGCCTCTTCCCACGACCACGCCTCCTAAACAAAACCACATCAAAAAGTAAGCTCCCCTATCACAACCCAAACAATAACTTCTAGTAAACCTTTAAGGTACTCAAAGCCCAACTGACCTAAGTAAGCAACTCTGTTCAGTTTTGGAGACTATAATTTGCTGGTTCTCTCGGAGGCTTGATTCACATTCCCAAGGCTTCAATTTTTTTTAAATTTCGTCCTTTGTAATCTGTCGAAATCTTTTAAAATCTTTACCATCCCTACTTGTTTTTTGTTTTGCTTTATATTTTGTTTTCTTTTTTCTTTTATTTATTACAACCTGTTTGGGTTTTTCTTTCTTGTTGGAATAAAAACTTGAGTTCATCTGTACGTAGCCAAGAACGACAGTATCATTATTAACAACAACGATCAACAAAAAACAACCACAAAAGGAAAAATGGAAAGACTTGCAAAAATAAAAGAAATGCAAGGGAAAAAGAAATAAATAAATAAAGCAAAGTGACAAAGTGCAAGAAAATAAAGTGTTTATCACGAGAAACAAAGTAGAAAATAACACAAGAACGGTTAGAAGATAACCAAGGCATACAAATCTAACTCGACCGCTAGATGGTCTAAGAAATTAAAAAAAAAATCAAATGGAAACAGAACTGTGGAAGAAATAAATAGCGTTATATTTCATGTAAGTTACAAGATTAAGTAACACCATTTCCAACAAGAGCGACGTTGTTGTAATAAAGCTGTTGTTGTTGACGCCAAGACTGCGGTCCAGAAGGGCAAGGACAGGGACACAAGACATGTAGTCTTGAAGATGATTGCAAGACCTAGTACACCAAGCTAGCGGAGTCATGCAGTTTAGTTCCCTTTATCCAATCAAGTCAGCTTATATAAATTCCCAGAGGACGAGGGTACAAGAGGCCTAACACAGCAAACCAGTTTTGTCATACAGTTTACTACCCTGTACCCTGTGCTCAAGTAAGTCTTTAAGTAGTTCCCAGAGGACGAGGGTAGAAGGAGCTAACATTCTTAAGGACGTTTAGAACATCTGGCACACCAAGCCAGTTTTGTCTTACACTTTACTAACCTGTACCCAAGAAAGTCTGTACGAAGATTCCCACAAGAAGAGCGTAGAAGAGGCTCACAATCGTAATGACATTTACAAGGTTTAGCATACCAAGTCAGATTTGTCATGCAGTTTACAAGTAGTACCCTGTACCCAAGCAAGTCTGCACATACATTCCCTGAGGACAAGGGAAGAAGAGGCTTGCATTGTCAAAGACGTTTCAAGCCAGTTTTGTCATGCAGTTTACATGCAGTACCCTGTCCCCAGGCAAGTCTTGAGCATACCTATGGTCAGTTGAAGAGGCATCCTCTGTACTAGGAGGGTTAACAGAGACTATAACCTTCTTACGACGAAGTCTAAAGATAGAAAGAAACAGATACAGGAAAGAAAACAAGGCAGACGACAATGGAGACGTTGAACAATGAAGGCAAGGAGAGGAGACACGTTGAATGGAATGGAGTAGAATAGAAAGGAATGACCATGACAAAATTTGGATCAAGGGAATCCCATTTGTGACAGAGTTCCTAATTCGGGCTCTAGTAGCAAGACGTCGTTAAAATCACAACTGGATGTTCTAACAGGCGAAAATACATCATTTTATCACTTCAAAGCTAATCAAACATTACTTGGGCAACGGTGATTTATTATGCTAGGAAGATTCGTAGAATTGAGCTTTTGTTTCAAGTACAGTATAGATAGGTCTAAAGAGTGATTTGAGGACTGTGTATGTACACTGTATGTTAGGATCCCAAGCAGCGTGGACTGTAAGAGTCACAGAGAACTCACAAGAACAACAAACTACAATTAGTGTCTACATGCCAGCTAAAATCGTTTAAGAGATGGCAGAAAAAACAAAAACAATGTACTAACAGAGAAGAACGGCAAGGAAAACTGCTTCGTTTAAAGACTGGAAACTTGCGACGCCTACCATCATAAAAAGGAGAAAGTTTTATGAACATATAAGACAACAATTACTCAGTAAATGCATGCCAGGATATAATTTACCTTGGAAAGAAAATGAACCAAGGGTGTTTGTTAACAGGGTAAAAATTGACCTCCTAAGTGATCTATCGTGAACTTTGATATAACTGCAGTCATCTAAGGTCACACTCATATGAAACACATTACTAGTGTTGCATGTGATACGTACCTTCCCATGCAGAAACATATTGCCCACACTATTCCGCCAATAGCCATGATGATTCCAAAGATAATCACAGTTATATACAGTATACTCCAGTTTGCGAAAAACACAATCACTCTTAACAACAAGGAAAATATTGTGCAAGGCACTTCTTACACAAACATAATTTTGTCACGCAGTCTCACGAAAACAAGAGGAAAGGCGTTGCGTGACACCGAACGGCTCACAGAAGAGATAGCATACGACAGAAATTCTAGCAGTGATGTTACCTTTAGGAACATGGTTTACACCAAGCTTATTCTACGAACAAAAGACAACAAAACGTCTTACCACAATTGCTCTCTTTAGTGCCAAAGTGAACTTTGAAAAAATCCTGCATCCAGAAACTCTCACAGACACACAGCTTGGTGCTACGATCACAGTAGCCATGACCTGAGCAGTTATTCCTGCAAACTGAAAACATAGGAAACAGTGAGAAACTAGAGAGCGACATACAATATGACTGTGCAGTACAGTGGAAACATGACTCTGGGCCACGGAGGTCCATCTGGAAACGATCTGTTATTCGTCATCCGGCTCAGTGTTTTTCAACAGTGACCATCCCTGTTCTGTTTTGGTTTTCTGTTATCACTGCGTATTGCCTTCCTTTGTAAACGGAAAGGAGAAGTGGGGGGGGGGGGGGTAATTCTCTTATATAAACTAAAGAAATATCTGCGGAGCTAGAGGGTATGGTTTTTTAAGCTGTTTACTGTGAAATATGGCATAAGCCTTAAGCATAATTTTTGTGTGAAATAGAATCTGCTCTGCCCTCTTGCCTGAAATTGGACATGATGTTTGAAGCTCTTCTCAAACGTTTATGCAAATGAAAGCTGATCATGTATTAAGGAAGGAATTCGCTCTCGAAAATCGCATAATTTTCGACTGAAAGAGGGTATCAGGGTTAAAGAAACAGGCTACACACCCCCACCAAACACTTTAAAGTAATCCCTCCTTCACCTTGGTAAACCTTTACTTTGAAATTCAGTTTGATTTGAAGGAAAGTGTACGATTTACGTCCGAAAAAAAGAGACTTTGGGTTGCTGGCCATAACGAAGCTTATAACGTGGACACTTACTGTAAGGTTCAACTTTCAACATTCCAAATTCGAAGAAGCCTTCCTCGTTACCAATCTTGTCTTTTAACATTCCAGCGACTTCATAACCGTCCTTAGCTTCGAAAACTTTGTCCTTAACGTAAAACATCACCATCAGACTGTGGGGACAAAAAAAAACAACAACAAAAATTAGGAATCTCTTTTAAAAAAGTTGGCACACTATAATCCAGGCATTCTCAGGTACACTGCTGAAAAAAATTATTTGGGAAACTGGCCAAACGAACATGAATCGTTCTTAGGCCTTGTCCACACTATGCCAGAGGAATTTGAAAACACAGCTTTATTTCTAGCGTTTGGCCTACCGTCTACACTAATCCATCACGAAAACGGAACTTTTTAGTTTTCCGTTTTGGCGTGGGCGGAAAACATTTCGAAAACGAAGCTCTTCGAAAACGATGGCATGTGATTTCCCTAACCGAGTTTTCCTCAAACACAAATCCAAAATGACCGGTGATTGTTGCGCTTTCAAATTCCTCTGGCGCAGTGTGGACGGAAAACATTTGATGCGTTTTCAGAGTGAAACCTCCGTTTTCAAATTCTTCCGGCGGAGTGTGAACGAAGCCTCAAGCATAGTCACAGAAAACTGGCGCTGCAGCTCCTTTCACTAAACCAGTTCCGGGTTGCATTTGGTCTCTGTTTCAAAAACATTCTTATGAAAATGTGTTTCGCTCACAGATTCATTCTCACGCAAATCAAACTCATTTGTCATGTGAAAAGTTTTGCACGAGAATTAGTTTTGAAACAGAGGCTCAAGGCAACTCGGACTGAAATGCCCCATTGCCTGAACGCTTCAGTACACGCTTTGTCGATCTCTAAAGGAAAAATACTCTGCAAGTCAAGAATCATTGTCAGATCTCTTCGCCTTGAAAAGCTTGACTCCTTTCAGGGATTTTTGTGTGCTAAGTGGTGCTTGCTGTTTACCTGTGTCCAACTCCAGCTTCTTTCAAATGCTCCACTATGATGTCTTCATCCTGAACGTCAAGTATCACCGCTAGTTTACGAATCAACTGTTCCTGTTGAACCGAAAAAGATAAACCGAAAGGAAATTAATTTAGTGGTAAATAAATGCTCAGTTACCACGCTTCAATCTGGTTTCATTCTAAATACATGTGGGTTTTAAAGATGCTTTAATTCTTTACAGTAAAAATCCATGCCCAGATACAAATACAAGCACAAGTATTTATTGTCATCTATGAGTCTCCTGTGTCCTGTACCTTATTCTCCTCTGTGAACTTGGTGATATCCACGTCCAGATATAACTCGACAAGATGAGCACTGTTTTCATCTGCAAAGTGAGAAAATGTTACGCTTCCAGGCATGAACAGTCGGATTACATCGAAACAGTCAACTTGGAGAAATGGACTTGGTATGCGTGAGGTTTTATATGCGTTCTTACTTGGACCAGTACTTCAAAACTTTGTTGTGCCGCTTTCAACAGCCAATAACCGCTTGTTCAAGAAAGCGCCTAGAAAACCCTTGGTCAACGTAAAGTTCTGTCTTGATAACACAAAGTTATAAATCTGCATGGGGAAAAACGCACTTTCTCTTTCGTGCAGGTCTATCAAACCTTTATCGTGTAATAATATCGAAATGAGCCTCGTACCTTCCTTGACAGTAAGTACCACGTGATCATTTCCCTTGAGACCCTTCCCATCAGCCACAGTGAGCCTAAACTTGTACATTCCTTCTACTAGATTGGACAGGCGCAACACAGCTTGATGGTCGCTTTTGTTTATAACATCCTACAATGTGTCAACAACAAAAAAACCGAATCAATAGTGGGCAATGTCTTAAAGAAGTTCAGTCACGTTATGTGGACTTTTTTAACCTCATACAAAATTAGCTTTAAATTGAAAGAAACTTGAACTTAGTGTTTACTTAGGAACAAAAAAAAAACACTAAGGAGATAATAAAAAATCATAAAGGAAGAAGGATGGTTAAGGATGGAGAAAATTAACGCGAACTTGAAGAATTTAGGCTCAACTTTTCAATATGTGCAAACCGTGACGTATGCTAACACTTACACCAGCTGCAGGACTCTTAGGGTCACGTGACCACTCGTACTCGACAATCCCGTAATCATCATAGGACCTGGAACCATCCAGTGCAGCAGCTCTGTTTGGAAGATACACAACAACATCTGGGCCGGCATCGGCTGTGGGCGGCTTATTGACATCTGGAAAGCCAATGTAGGATATTGCAGGGTTAAGTGGCTGTCCCGCTAAAAGCGGTCCACTCGACTTCGGGACCAAAAATAATTTTCCTTCATTTTTTGTCAGTGAAAAGGGTTTGACACATATATAGAAAAAAACAATTTATTATTTTCCAATTCCTTATTTTTGCTTTCCTACGAGCCAAAATTGAATTTTGGCCGAACTGAGGTTGCCGACCGTGATCAGAAAGGTAAAATTCACCGATTTTGTGAAGCGTGCTACGTCGCCAAAAATGCAGCTCACGGAATTTCGTTTTCATGCGAATTTTAAGATACATTCATTACTTTGACTGACGAAATATGGAAACTCTTCGAAAAATTCTAAGCTTACCAGCGAGGCTGGAAGACACCCTACTCCGAGGCCTTTGATCACCTACTAAAATTTAGCCAAATTTGACGGAGAAAATCTCAAAAGTTGGGTCTAAATGAAGCCTAAAAAGCACATCACAGTAAATTTCATACCTTAATAAACCGTTCTATGAGTTGAGACCGGTGGGTATCTCCTTGGATTGCAGGCGAGAACAGATTAAAATCTGCCACTGTCAGTGTGTTTACATAGCCATCGCTCGTGTCAAAGCTCGTTTGCATAACCTTAGCACCCGGTGAAAATACATCTTCTTCCGTTCAGGTTCGTTTGTTGACCTTCTGAGTAGTGGCAAAAAGCTTCCTTTAATACTTGTGTACTCTCTAGATCCAGTTTTCAGGTGAAGGTTGCCTTAAAGTTGATCAATTCTCAAGACTTGGGAGACTCCAAAAGTAAATAATGGAGCCGGTCTGCAGAAATTAACGGTAGCCGTCGTCCTGACCCTTCAATAAATTCTGCCGCAGAGGTAGCACTAGGAGGGGGGGGGGGGGGGTGTACCGTTTAATGGCAACTGAATCCTGTACTACTGCCCGGACTACTGGGAGCTTGAGGGCTATATGCCCGAATTTGAAAACCTACAACAATGAACACTTGCCGGTTGCATCGCCGCTGGGAAATGAACCTGAATGAACACGACGCGCTTGAATGGAACTATGTTTTGCGTTGACTGATGGGCTTTACTTCTGTTTTATGCTGGATGCTTGTCTTTTAGTATCTTGTACAGCGCATAAAATAGACTTCGGGATCCGTTTATCGGGCCGTTTATACAACGAAAGCTGCACCAGCTTTGTCAAAATGCCACACAAGTTGTAACGTGACTAATTACCCGGGAGGGGGATACACCCTTATATGGGCTATATAGGTATCTGTATGTGAGGCTCCAAAGAATAGGGTTTTTCAGCCGTTTGGGTCATAAATAGGGAATCGATTTTGGCCATTTTGGTTATAAATTGGGTATGGTTTTAGCACTCTAGTCTTGAATTGGGTATGTTTCTTAGCACAAGCTACCTTTTTCATCATTATCAATAGAACCTTCAACAAAAGCCCTTCATAACGTATGTTTACGGCAACTGTGGCAGCCGCAACGGTCATAACTAGGCTATCGAATTCTAGGTCAGGTCATAAATAGGGTAGCAAAAAACGTAGATTTTGGTCATGAAGAGGGTAAGGGTTTTGGGAAGGGAGCTGCACACCCCCACTCAACTTTTCTGGAAGTACCCCAGTAAGAATGCGTCCATCACTTAAGCATATGTTTCGCGAGGCGGAGAAATCAAAGACAAACTATTTTTATGGCCAATAATTCTGGTGTCGCCAGAAAAAATGGGAAGGGTAGTAGTCCTATAAACACAAAGTGAGAAATCGGCCTCTCAACATCTGCACGCACTTCGATATGGACGCCAGTTTTGGAAGGCTTCTTAGTCCCATTTTTGATTTTCTTCCATTGTGTTTTCTATGAAAAACGAACGGCTGATAACGGGAAAGGAAAAGTGAATTTTAGGTCCATATCTGCTTCCCCCGCCCTCATGTATTAGCAACTCCTTACATTTTCCGAGGAAAGGTAGATAAAAATGCAAAAGGTACAATGATTGTCGTCGTTCGGTCATACTGAAAAGATTGCACTAGTCCAAAAAATTAATGGGTGGCTTTTTCATTATCAATATTGAAATGAGAAAATCTTGCCAAATCTAATGATCAGCGCGCGTGGGGTTGGGGATTTGCCCTCGGCCCCTGGTAATTGGCCCGGGGGGGGGGGGGGGGAGGGGGGCGGGTGTACTTCCAGAAAAGTTGAGTCGGGGTGTGCGGCCCTCTTCTCAAAACCCTTACCCTCTTTATGGCCAAAATCGGCGTTTTTTGCTACCCTATTGATGACCTGACATAAAATTCGATAGCCTAGTTATGACCGTTGCGGCTGACACAGTTGCCGTAAACATACGTTATGAAGGGCTTTTGTTGAAGATCTTATTGATGATGATGAAAAAGTAGCTTGTGCTAAGAAACATACCCAATTCAAGACTAGAGTGCTAAAACCATACCCAATTTATAACCAAAATGGCCAAAATCGATTCCCTATTTATGACCCAAACGGCTGAAAAACCCTACCCTGTGGGGCGTCACATACAGATACCTGTATAGCCCATATAAGGGAGTACCCCCTTTCCGGGTAATTGGTCCCGTTACAACTTGTGTGAAATTTTGACGAAGCTGGTGCAGCTTTCGTTGTATAAACGGCACGATAAACGGATCCCGAAGTTTATTTTATGCGCTGTGCAAGATACTAAAAGACAAGCATCAAGCATAAAACAGAAGTAAAGCCCATCATTCATCGCAAAACATAGTTCCATTCAAGCGCGTCGTGTTTATCCAGGTTCATTTCCCAGCGATGCAACCGGCAAGTGTTCATTGTTGTTGGTTTTTAAATTCGGGCATAGAGCCCTCAAGCTCCCAGTAGTCTTGGCAGTAGTACAGGATTCAGTTGCCATTAAACGGTAAATGAAAACTTACGATTTTCTTCTTCTCCTAGTGCTACCTCTGCGGCAGAATTTATTGAAGGGTCAGGACGACGCTACGGTTAATTTCTGCAGACCGGCTCCATTATTTACTTTTGGAGTCTCGCAAGTCTTGAGAATTGATCAACTTTAACGCAACCTTCATCTCAAAACTGGGTCTAGAGTGTACAAAAGTATTAAAGGAAGCTATTTGCCACTACTCAGAAGGTCAACAAACGAACCTGAACGGCAGAAGATGTATCTTCACCGGGTGCTAGGGTTATGCAAATGAGCTTTGACACGAGCGATAGCTATGTAAACACACTGACTGTGGCAGATTTTAATCTGTTCTCGCTTGCAATCCAAGGAGATACCCACCGGTTTGAACATATATAACTGTTTACTGAGGTATGAAATTTATTGTGATGTGTTTTTCAGGCTTCATTTAGACCCAACTTTTGAGATTTTCCCCGTCAAATTTGGCTCAATTTTAGTAGTTGATCAAAGGCCTTGGAGTAGGGTGTCTTCCAGCCTCGCTGGTAAGCTTAGAATTTTTCGAAAAGCTTCCATATTTCGTCAGTCAAAGTAATGAATGTGACTTAAAATTCGCATGAAAACGAAATTCCGTGAGCTGCATTTTAGGCGACGTAGCACGCTTCACAAAATCGGTGAATTTTACCTTTCTGATCACGGTCGGCAACCTCAGTTCGGCCAAAATTCAATTTTGGCTCGTAACACAGCAAAAATAAGGTATTGGAAAATAATAAATTGCCTTTTTATATATATATATATGTGTCAAACCCTTTTCTCTGACAAAAAATGAAGGAAAATTATTTTTGGTCCCGAAGTCGAGTGGACCACTTTTAGCGGGACTGCCACTTAAAGTCTGAATTAAGTGTTTTTTTGTTAATTTGTTTTTAATTTGTTTTTTTTGTTTTTTTGCTTCCGCTATGAAAGGAGCTTGTAAAACTTACCAAGCATGAAATATAGAGAACGTCTTGCCGCATGTTTCATTTATTTATCTATTTTTGTTCATTATTTATGGGAAAGCTGGCTCTAGGACGAACTTGTATCAAGACTATCAGTGACAAGTCAAATTCTGTGGCTATGTTTTTGCGAATCCAGACAGATATTGAAATTAAATGTCTCGTAAGGGCTACTTTTTCGCTGAAATATAGAGGTAAATAACCGATTCCACTGATTACCATGCTCTTGTGACCATGATTGGCTCATTTAACACACAGTAAAGACATGGTGAGGTCATTTAGGTGAAATCGCAGAGGTTAAGCCTGTCCAAATTAGTGCCGCGAATCAAATGATAAATGATCAATTCAAGCTCTAATTTAGCTTTGTTTGCCTCGTTCGACTCAATTGCAGCGACTTCAAAGGGTTGTATAGGCATGGTAGGGACTCTGTTAAGAGTACACGAGGTAGATAGCAATCTCAGTACGACGTGGCCATATTTATGTACACTATTATTATTATTATTATTACGAGGCAACATGACGACAAGAGCACTGTAAGCAGTGGAATCGGTTATTTACCTCTATATTTGAGCGAAACATTTGTAAATACTGTATATTAAGTAAAAAGGCAAATAAACAGAATGAATCCATCGCTATTATTGTCATCATCATCATCATCATCATTATTATTGTTATTATTAACATCATTATTACTTTCATAAATTTAGACATATTACAGTGTTGTAAAATACTTGTTTATTTATTTATGTATTTATTTATTTATGTATTTATTTATGCATTTATTTATTTATGTATTTATTTATTTATTTATTTATTTATTTAAATATTTATTTATTTATTACATTTGACCGAAATTGCTTCAACAAAAGTGATTAACATTGCAGAAACAGGAGATAGAGGTGACCAAAAGCATCGCAGCGCCATACTAGGAAAATCCCCTGAATAAGTATTTTAAACTACCTATATATACATATGTACAGTATATGAAATAAAAACAAAAGCAAAAACAAAAATCTGAATTAACCAAAACAAACAAAACAAAACAAAACACTACAAAGGAATACAAAATCTCACATTACTCCAAGAAAACTTCTAACCTTTCACGATTGAGAGCAGCGAACGAGTGAAATATTTTTCAACACGAGAAGAGAAATTTCGTATCTTCAAGCAGCCATGTAATGTTCTATTTATTGTATCAACACTAATGATATACCAAACAATTTCAATTTCGCTGCGAAAGGCGCGATTTATAATGTAACCATAGCGAAGGTGATCTTTTCACATGTGAAGATAACATGTTTTCGCACAAAAGATCTCCTGGTATTTCCTTGGTGTTTATATGATAAATGGTGTTTTGTCCAACGAGATTTACTTAGTGTTTAATCTTATCTTTAGATAAGGGAGTATGGGGAAGATCTGGCAAATTATAGTCTTCGAGCATCCTCGTAACATTGCTTAGTAGAAACTACTTTTGCTAGAGAAACAAAGCCTGCCAATATCATATGTATATTACAAACAGCGCCGACGTAAATCGGTGGATGGCACCCGTTACTGGGATTTTCGTTCTGTTAAGCAAAATAAATCTAGATTGACTAGATAGCCCTGAGCTTGCTCTACAAGATGATACAGTGTTTTAAAAATTGACGAGCAACCAGCATAAGACATAATTAAAATTTAAAACTTCCTCTCGTTAAAATATTTTAGAAATGGAGCATTCGATTGCCAGTCTGCAAATAGTGAATAAAAAGCACAATCTTTGAAATATATGCGGTAAAAAGTGTGAAGTAGAAGAAAAAAAAAAATTACGATAAGAACAAAAAGATACTTGCGAGGAAATAAAATGCGGATATGGGGTTCATAAAAGAATAGAATATTGTCTAGGTAATGTTTTTGAGTTATCGTCAGATTCAATTGCAATTGTGGTATGCCAGTACACAATTCTAGTTGGTTATGACGTCATATAACGTCAAAGACGTCACTTGACCTGCCATTTTGGATTCGCCATCTTGGATCTCACTATTTTCTTAAGAGGTCAAGAAATATCGGAAGTTATTACAAAATCAAACCAGAATACTAACGAAATTTGCAAATTCGTTAATTAAAGCAATTTGATGAACAATAATGGGAAAAATACAGAATTATGTCAAAAAAGTTGATTTTTGGCCAAACGTACATGAAGTTTCAGGTTGCCATGGCAGCGCTTAAAATGATGGAGACAAAATTGACCTATCAAAATTTCCGCGTAGGATGAATGAAAATGCAAAAAGCCTTGAAACTGATGGCTCTTAGCTGCCGGATTTTATCCCAGTTTCTGTAGCATGAAGCGAAGCGGCTAGGAGTATTTCTACTCCCCCTGGACGGGATGCTACACCATCGGAGGTCACTCCTCCGTAATTTGTTAGGTTTCCCCAACAATTCGCCGGTACTCATTTATACTCCTGGGTGGAGAGAGGTACTGTGAGAGTTAAGTGTCTTGCTCAAGGACACAACACAGTGTCCTCGGCCAGGGCTCGAACCCAGACCGCTCCATCCGGGGCCAAGCGCACTAACCATGAGGCCACCGCGCCTCCCGGAGGATGAATGATGATGAATGAATTGACACTTAAATAAAGTTCTTACGTACTTAACGAACAGCTAATGAAAGTTTCAGCCCTTAGAGGAAATCGTCGTTTCAAAATTTAAGGGACGGGTGGCATCCACCCACCCCACTCCCCCACTACTCTAAGTAATCTCTACATTGACGAGCTGTCTCAAGAAATGTTGTCCTACAAAAGCATAAAGACGTACTGTACAGTCCTGCAAATGATCCTGTTTTCGAAAATTGTGGTTTAGGTATATTTTTCCTCGTATGTCTTGCAAGCGCTTAAATTATCGTGTCCTTAGTATATTTATTTGCATACCGTAAGTGTAAAGCTGTCGCCTTTACACGTGCATTTTGTTTTTTTTTTTTTGCTGTCAATCATCACCACCTGTGTGCCGAGAGCTACGCAAGAAATGTAGTCAATTTACTCGAGAGTTCTCAGTTGTCCCCAAATTTGAAAATATAGTGAGCAAAAAACAAAAAATATGGTGAGGAAAAACCATCACTTTTAAAGTGGCAAATTTGCATTCAAATCGGTTAGATACTGTACATTTTGCTTCGCTACCTATAGCAACTGCTGTATCTGTATTATTAAGAAACACAAATACACTGTATAATTTAAATCAACTGTCCAAATTCCTGAGTCCAGAATTTCATCTTTTATGGCGACGCTTGCGGTAAGATTTGGGAATCATTTGAAGGCCTGCGCACTACGCGACAATGGCGAGATAAATTACTGTCATTGATTGTTGGCCAACGCATCACAGTGTTTCAGCCTGATAAAAAGAAACATAATATAGACTTGTATCCGTGATTTATCCTTCCTTCTCGCTGAAAATCAAAATCACCGTGAGCTAGCTCGAGCAAACATAAGTAACCACCTCTACCCATGATATCTTTTGGTATTGTTGCCTATACGCTTTTGTGCTTCCCTCAGGGACAACCTTCCTCGAAACGGCTGTATTTAAGAAAAAAACAAAGAGGCCGTAGTTGCTTGGTTTAGTTAGTGCCATAGTAACGGTACGGACAGTAAGGTATTTTATGCAAATAATAGACCAAGTAGGAGGAACAATTCTTTACACTTATTCTGAAAAAATTATGGCAACAACCATTTCCCGGCTTAAAAAGGCAGACCTTGATACCATCTTTTACGCCTTCTCCTTTGTATGGCAATCTGTTGTTCTCAACATTCAACCATACTGGAAATGGTCCATTTTGATTTGGTTTACACTGAGTTGGCAATCTTGTTCCTGCAGCTCCTTCGAAACGATACCAGTCGGCTTCTGGAAACGTTTCGCAGTCCAAGGAATGAGAGTCGTCTTCATTAGCCAGGTTTCTGTCAGTAGTGTTAAAAGTGTGGTATCCATGGCAGGGATCAACTAAAAGAAAATACATTCATAAACGGTTGCTTGTTACTATTATATCAGAGTAATAATAATAAAAAATAATAATAAAAATAGCGAGATTGAGCTCGCCTCATGCCTGTAATAACCATGTTATTTGAAATAAATAGATCATAACGATATTTTGTAGCATTTTTTTAGAGAGATTTTCCACATTGCAGACTTGTTTTCTTTAGACGAATATAAAACTAAATAATTTAATTGCTTAACTGGTCTCCTGTTCCATTAGATGTACAATGGTCTCAGATAGAGCGGCATAAAAAAAGAGATGAACTGCAACCATTATGTTAAGTTAGTAAACTAGACTGAGCAACTTTTACGTGCACAATGCGCGCGTGGGACCAGGCAACTTCAGTCTTCAACGCAGACAGCATATAATCAACTTGTTAAAGGCACTAAGAAATTGTTCATTTATTAACAATGAATAATGATGTTTTTATTTCTACTTTGTGATATCAAAGCATTATTACTAATAACCAAAGGGGATGAAATTGTTGCTGGAATCAAATTATTTTTGAACTCATGGGGTGCAGCATGACTAAGGTCGGTCCAGGTAAGAGCATTTGTTTTGTTAACCTTATTTTTAATAATATTAAACAATTTAGTGCTATTTAAATTAAACAACAAATCACTTATCAATACTATAACATAATCAAAAAAGTTTTGGTAGAAGATTTGGGAACTGTTGATACAGATTTCTTTGTTGTTCCATATAATGTTACACCAATCCTTAGTTGACGCAAAGTTTTCACGAAACTCTGACCAACACTTTGAAAGTTCGGAATAAAACAGAGAATTGATGGTGTAATCGTTAATGTCAAAGTTGCAGTTGAAAAAGAGGAGTTCTCCTGATTTAACCAGAAGATGTGGTAAATAATATTTCCACGTACATTTTCGCTGAATATCTTTTTAACCAGGCCGACGCAAAGATTTTTTTATCGTATATCCCAGGTCTATCATTCTCAAATCACCCTTCTAAAACTTATTAATTGTTGATAATCTAGTAACTTTATGCGTGCCATTCCATAACAATTTATACGGTAATCGATTCAATTCATTGACCACGTCATTCGGGATTGGCATTAATTAACGAAGCTACATGGCCAAAGGCAAGGATAAATAAAGTTTTACTTATGACAACTTTACTATAAATAAATAACCCTCTGGAGGACCAGACGTTAATTAGCTTCTTTATCTTGCCTAAATTTTCAATGAAGTTCTTTTCAAGCAGCAACTTTTGATCATAAGTATACAAGATCCCAAGGGTCTTAATTGACTATCTTGGCCATTTAATATAGCTATTAAATGTTTTTGTTGTTGTTGTTATTCCTGGAGGACCCAATATACATGCACATGCCTTCAGTTTTGGTAAAATTTATCGTTAAGCCGGATGCTTTCTTAAATATTTCCAGTAAATCGAAAAGTACGTGAGCTGAGCTAACCCTTGCAAGATCTGCAAGTTTAATGGAATGGTTAATAAATGAAGCCTCTTTCCTTTCTCTGATTTTAACTATTTTGTCTCCTACCCATCGCTTGCTCTGCTTTGGAGCATTTCTGTACGTCTTCAAATTTTTATTATGTTCTTCCAGCAATATTATTCTATATTATTATTATCTTTGTATTCAGATTGTCCATCACAACATTTTTGTCGTGTCTTCTGTCGTGTCTGTGGACATATTGCCTTGAAACCTACTGAAACTGAGTTGAAATGCAATCTTTTTAGCTTTTCCTCGTTCGTCCCGTCTTTGGTTGGCGTATATACTTGTACCATCGTCAACTCTTTGCGTTTTTTATGAACTCGACCCGTAAAAAATCCTCTTGCTGATCGGTGGTTATTGGCTCTATTTGCTGTAGTGCTCACTATGGTGTTTTCTTGTGGCACTTCCTCTCGTCTCCCACGTGCATCACTGTCTCTCTACTTTGCAGTGTTTCTGAAATCATCCATTTCCACTTACTCTCCTTTGTCTCTGGCACTTCTATTCTATATTATCCCAGCTACCTGGCCACTTCTGCTGCCCTTCCTTTTTTGCCATAGTTCTCACGTTCTAACGCAAGATGTAAGTCTGATGCTTGGAGGCTATCATTGAACCAAACAGCCTCTAGTCATTTCGCCCTATTTAGTTCAGGGCGTCATTACAGCCCAAGGGGCGATACCGCCGACCAGTTTGTCCTGCATCGTTCCACGAGGCAAGGTCGTTAACCCTGCGCCAAACTCGGAAGACCGAGGAATCACTCTTTATCTAATGTTTACCCTTCGCACTTTTGGACATGGGTGATCCTAACAGGAGTGCAGGACCCCAGCTGACATAGCTCTAGGGGTCATATAGACGAACAAACCACCTCGGTTAGGTTAGGTGGTTACCCCATTCAGAGTAGGATATTTTAGGAGATCGATTTGTCTTCTGAGGTTTCTCGAGCGACTAATCTTCTCCGTCTATCCACTCGTGTCCCTCGCACCCAAACATGAAGTTGTTTGTCTCTATTTTCCGAGCAGATCAATTCCGGGTACTACTGTATAATCTGGTTTCACATGTCTTGTGTAACAGTTGAATATATAATATATAATGGCAATGTGTAAACAAATAAACAAACTGACGAGTTGTGAAAAACGAATGAATTAATGTTTTGACTGAACGAAAAGCCGTAAGAGGATTTGTTATATTTGACGCTTGCATATGGTGTTAGACTACGAGTAGTCCCTCTTTCGCTTAGTCCGTCGTGCATGACGCGAAGGAAAACCGCGAGATGAAAATAGCCGTGCGAGTTCACGCGGCCGTTTTTTTCTCGCGGTTTATTTACGGTCTCGCTCGACGGACTAAGCGGAAGAGGGACTATTCGTAGTCTAATACTCGTTGAAAGTATGACTGAGAGGGGTACGAACGCGCGCGCACTAATAAATTTGTATTGCAGTGCATATCAGAAATAGCGATAAATTGGCCTGCCATCAGCCAATTACAACGGATCGCGAGTTATGTCACAGTCATATAATGATATCAATAAATCATAATAAATACATGATTAAACGTTCATAATTATCTTTAGTTAATACACACAGGTTTCTGCGTTCCTTTTGATAAGTAAAATTATACTTTTTCAGAGCCAAAAAAGAATAAAATAATAAATGCAACTACACTATATAGTTCGTTTCCACACGACCACAGCAAAATTAGAAAGTTCTCGAAATCACTCCCACTATTTAGTGGCATAAGGGTTTTGTCTCAACAGAGAGTTTACCTAAGTTTTTTTTTTTTTTTTTTTTTTTTTTAATTTGAGGCATACTAATGCAATAACGTCTGAAATATTACAGAAACGACTATTTTCACCCAAATAGTGTTTGGCCGATTGTCCTTAAAATGTACACACATGTAATATGCCAAAGTTTCTGTTTCATTGTTGGTTTACACCCGAGTTCTGCCCATCCTCTCCATGGGGGTGTTCTGAGATTAATTTGCGACCAAATTTTGAGCTGTTTTTCACCGGCAATTCTCTCACAGAGATATGATTGGCAGTTAGGCAGGACACAACTCGTACCCAGTGCTTTCTCGTGAGAAGTAAGGGCAATGATAACGAGGTTGTTGAGACATCTAAACAACTAGAGTCAATCAGAGTCATAGTTATAATTATATGGCGCTGCTATTTACGTGACGTATTAGATGACAGTGGCAATATAAGTCTTTCTAGCGGAAAAAAAAATTAACACATGCGTCATTATTATATCAAAAAATTACAATTGAGAAATAAAGATTGAAAACTCTGGTTAAACAATAACATTCTATTGCGAACGTTTTTTTTTTATTATTTCTGGGATCTCGGTCACGTCTCTTCCGATGTAAGTAAGGCCGGTGCGCACTTCTTTTGCTATTTATCAGGCGATATTTTCATTGCGTGCAGTACATAATTGCACTTTTTTCATTATTTTCTTTCCTTCCATGATTTTGCTCTTACCTGTATGCAGTTTCTGAAGTAAAATAGCTCTCGCACTGTTAGCATTATATAAATTGATTGTCGCGTACGTTGCAATTTTTACGTATTGGGGGTAGAATTCCGAAAAGTTCAATTTTTATTGGTCTTAACTACGAGACCAGCAAGTGCATCGCAGATCTTATGTCCCGCCTCCAAATATAACAGCACGCAATAACATATGTATTAAGGCGTTTCTTGTAACGTCCGTTTACAGCATGTTTCAGTTGGTATTCACTTTCCCGGGAAGTTAAACTTAGGGTTATATTGCTGGACCCCGATTGTGGAATGTCTTACTTAAAGCTGATTGCCTGGAGACAACTAATTCGTAGCTAGAAACATAACAAACAGGTTTCGTATGGTATAGAGAGAGACTGCAGTAAAGACCAGTTAAAAAGCTGAAAATGCTGCAACACACATCTTTAGAAGTGACGGTTACAAAATATGACAAGATTTAGAGACTACAACTAACAGGAGGTATTGGTAACCAGCTAGACAACAATGAACAAAAGAAAATAATCCGGTGTGAATTAGTATAGAAAGAGTTCTTCACCACCGATGTTTTCATTTAGGGCGCGTTTCAAGTCTTGTAATTCGTAGCTTTCTTCCAAAAAAGAATGGAAGATTTTTAACTAGTGCTTTATGTTTGAATGCTCTGACCAATTTTCAAACCAATAAAAAGTTACATGACTTGAAGATTACTACAATATATTAAAAGCTTCATCATTACTTTAGTTGGCTTAATTTCATGGAAAATAATTCTCGTAAGAGAATTTCGATTATGAAATAATTTAGTTTCGGTTCGATTCGATTCACAGAGTCAGGTATACAACCAGGGATTTGTTTTGTAAATAATGTAGTGGATAATAGCTTGTTACAGCTCCCTGAAGCTAATTTTAAGTAACGTGGATTACCAATATTATTAAAAACATTATTCTCTACCTTCACAGTTAAGACCGTTCTTTACAAATCCATCTTTGCATTGGCAGTTGTACGGTCCATCCGTATTCTTGCACTCAGAGTTGGCAACAGCGTCACATGAGTCGACCTGTTCAGCACATTCGTCGATATTTGACACGAGAAAATGTGATATGAATGTTATATTTATCCACCGTAGGAATACACATATCTTAATTCCCGTCCAATTCGCATCCAAGTGACATGGGCGTGTCAAACAAGCATTCTGTATCGGGCATGCAACCTCGTTCCAAGGGATTTTCCCCCAGAAGGGGAAAAGCCGTGGAAACGAGCTCGAGTGTCATGGACAGACTTTCAGCCACAATAACATAATTCTTACCTAGCGTTGTCAAAATCAGGATAGTGTCAACCGGTTAAAGACAGTACCTAGATCTTATCGATGAGAATCCAATTTTGAAAATTTTCCCTAACGCTGCATAACTGGCGGAGTTTCGCATGTGTGTGCTTTGTTTCAGACGTGGAGTAATACTAATATATAGATTTAGGCCAGCCTAAAAGCGTAGCT